>NW_026075471.1:0-1429 GCF_014885135.2 Alexandromys fortis
TTTCTTTCTTTCTTTCTTTTTTGGTTTTTCAAGACAGGGTTTCTCTGTAGCTCTTGTAGTCCAGGCTAGCCTTGAACTCACCTGGATTAATGGTGTGCGCCACCACCACCCTGCTCCACTTTGGGGTTTCTTACCCTAGTCACATAGTCACAGATGATGGCTTTGTCCCTTGTTGACTTTTTACTTTTGTTTTTATGAGACAGAGTCCCTCTTGTCCACAAGCTGGCCTCTGTCCATTATAGCAGAGGCTGACCTTGAACTCCTGATCTTTCTGTCTCCACCTTCCAAGGGTGGAATTACAGGCGTGGGCACCCCTCTCACTCCAGTTTTTCTGTGCATACGAGCACACACGTACCATGTTGGACCTGTGGAGACCAGAGGACAGTTTTTGGAACTGTCAAGGGCTGTTTGTTAGGCCTTGGAGGGGGAAAAATGAATCACACGTGGTGGTGGTGGGGGGAAGGTTAAAAATAAAAACAGGCCTCATAGATCCTAGAGACAATAGGTATGGTGGCCCTCGACTTTACCCTCAGCTCTCGGGTGGCAGAGGCAGATGGCACTCTATGACTTGGAGGGTTCTGGTCTACTTAGGGAGTTCTTGGTCAGCTAAAAACAGCATAGTGAGACTCTGTCTCAAAACAAAACAAATAAAAACAAAAGACCCCAGATAAGATCCTAGCTCCACCTACCTCTGCCTGAGTGCTGGGAGTAAAGTCCAGGACCACCATACCTGTGGTGTCTTGGATCTATGAGGTCTTTTTTTATTATTTAGCCCCAGGCATGTGAATCATGTTTCCCTCCAAGGCCTAAGAATCAGCACTCAAAAAAGGATGTAAGCACAGAGTGATGGGAATTTAACTCAGAAGTAGGGTAATTCATTGGCATGCCCAAGGCTGTGGGTTCAGTCTCTCTCTTAATAATTCATTTTTTAAACATTTAATTTAATTTTATTTTATATGCATTGGTGTCTTGTCAGCATTCATGTCTACGTGAGGGTCTTAGATTTCCTGGGACTGTAGTTACAGACAGTTGTGAACTGTCATGTGGGTGCTAGGAATTGAACCTGGGTCCTTCGGAACAGCAATCAGTGAAACGAATTAATAAAAAATGCTGTGGATCCCCAAGTAGCTGCTGTGGCAGAAGTGCTGCAGGTCCCTGAGCAGCAGCAGGCAGTGGACCATGTGGTGGCAGGCAGGGGACAGCGGGTCCCGAGAGCAGCCAGTCCCAGGCAGGGCGCACAAGACCACACCACAGGTCTCTGAAGGTGGCTGGTACCAGGAGGTTAGCCACATGGCGGAGGCAGGCAAGAAACAGACAGATAGGCATGCCATGCAGGGCAGGGTGAGGTTGGTTATTTATTTAGTGGGTTATGGAGGGGGGAGGGAAAAGGGGAGAAGAGAGAGAGAGAGAGAGAGAGAGAGAGAGAGAG
>NW_026075472.1:0-1440 GCF_014885135.2 Alexandromys fortis
TATCAACTCACCACTTTGTTTTCATTTCACCTTTTTATATATTTTATGGCAACAAATACCTTTGAAATTAATGAAAGTTTGCAACATTTTATTTTTTTTATTTTATGTGTATGAATGTTTTGCTTGAATATATGTTTGTGCAGCCACCATGTTTGTGCAGTGTCCATAGAGGTCAGAAGATAAGAGGGTATCATATCCCCTGGATCTGGAGTTATAGATGGTTACAAGCCACTACATGGGTGCTGAGAGTCAAACCTTGAATATCCAGAAGAGCTTCCATACTCTTAACCATTGAGGTACTTCACTAACACCTCCAATTTATTTACTGAAACTCTTCATCTTAAATTTGACAATGATATTCTCATCTCAGTTAACATAATCAAGATAATCCTCCACAGATATTCTGAGGGATCAACCTAACCTAAACAATCCCTCACTGAGTCTATCTTTCCATGCATATCTAAATTGTGTCAAGTTGACAATAAAACTACCACACCGAGATCTTATTTTCTATTTTCTGTGTGGTGTTTTCTGATACAAGGGCTCAACTTGCAGCCTATTATTTAGCCCTAGAAAGCCTTTAGTTCATATCAATCCTTCTGTCATGGCATGTGTTTAAATTACAGCCATGTGCCATGTGTGATTCTGATTAAGTTTCTTATTTTCACTAGTTTTAGGTGTTCAGCACCTTCACTTGTGTTGATTTTAGGCTAACTGTTCATACTAAAGTCCTCAATCCCTGTGACCACTGATATGAAATATTGGTGTGTTTCATCTGACCACTTTGGCCTGACCTGATTGCTATAGGAAGGCCATGGTAGGGAAAGGAGAGGAAAAGACCAGGTCCTATTCCTTTTGAGGTGTGGATCCCATTTATGTTCACTCCATTGCTCTATAATGATCAAGGTCATGACAGGGCCTATAAATACAGCTTTTTTTTATATAAAATTATCCTATCCTTCAGTCATAGCTGATAATCTCACTTTCTCAGCACCTATAGATTGCCTGCAGTTCATTGTCCAGGACCGGATTCTTGTGAAATTTTCCCTTTGTACATTACTATTATAACTAAAGTCATTATGCATGTCTTGTTTAGGCAACTTTATTATTGAAATTTCATGGACACAGCATTCCTGACATGTGTAGAAGATATTATCTCCCAGCACTAGTTTTGGTCCTCTGGCACTGCCTTGGCCAATGTTCTATTGCTATGAAGTGATACCATGATCACAGCAGTTCTTACAAAAGTAAGCATTATTTAATTGGAACTTGCTTACAGTCTCAGAGATTTAGTGCACTGTCATAATGGCAAGGAACATGACTGACTGTGAGCAGACATAGTACAGCAGAAGTAGCTCAGAGTTTTACATTCAGATCTACCTGCAGGAGAGAGAGAGAGAGAGAGAGAGAGAGAGAGAGAGAGAGAGAGAGAGAGAGAGA
>NW_026075473.1:0-1425 GCF_014885135.2 Alexandromys fortis
ACACCAGCCTTGTAGGACTGAGCAACTACTGAATTTGGACTGTGTTCACAGCTCGTCGTTGTGGGAGTAGCTGGACTGCAGCCTGTAAGTCATTCTAATAAATCCCCTTTCTAAAGAGTGAGATTCATTCCATGAGCTCTCTGACTCTAGAGAACCGTGACTATGAATACACAAGGTCTAAGTCTCAAGGTGTGATCTTTTACAGAGGTAGCCATTCTGATTGTCTTCCTAATCAAAGTCTTATCATGCCTTTGCTAACGTTTCAAAAGGAACCGTGAAGGAAGTGGTGCAGATTTCAGGCTGGCCCTACAACATACCATGCCTTGACCAACCAGTGACCATCTAAATCAACATGCTTTTTCTTTAATAAAATAAAAAGGAGGAACTGTGGCAATGCATTGATAAAATAGCTCTTATATTCTAAGAGAATGGAGCTTTTGCTGGACCTCACAGCCAGAGTTAGTAATATACCTTGAGGTCACTTGAGACTGCTGCCCTGCTATGTGCTCAGCCTATTTGTTTACTCTGCCTTTAAGAGAACAATGTAAGAGCCAACTTTACTTACCTTGAATCTCCCATGTAATCAACTTTTTTTGTTGTTGTTTGGTTTGGTTTCAGGTTGGTGGGGGAGGGGTGTTGTTTTTGAGACTGGGTTTTTATGTAGTCCTGACTGTCCTGGAACTTGGCTATGTGGACCACACTGGCCTCCAGTTCACAGAGATCCTCCTGCCTCTGCCTCCCAAATACTGGGATTAAAGTGTGTACCACCATGTCCAGCCCATATGATCAACTTTTACAGATGAAGCTAATACATAGCTGTAATCTTGAGTTATCTACTCTTTCATGCTGCTGGCCCAAGAATCGTGCATGTCTGTTTGTACGTGGGTTATGATAATCATTTGCTGGAAATAGCAGATAGGCTGAAAGGAATCTTACAAAATGAGCATCTACAAATGTTAAAGGCAATATTCAGATATTGCTTGATAAAAAAGAAAAGGTGACATGGGTTACCGCATAAACAGTATGTGAAGAATGAGGCAGCAGTGGAGGGTGATGGTTCAGAGACAAAGAGAGCAAACAATAGAGCAGTGGTTCTCAACCTTCCTGAGGCTGTGGCACTTTAACACAGTTCCTCATGTTGTGACCCCCAAACATATTATTGTTTCTGTTGCTTCTTCATAACTGTAATTTTGCTATTATGAATCATAATGTAAATATCTGTCTTCTATGGTCTTAGGTGACCCCAAAGGGTGGTGACACACAGGTTGAGAACTGCTGCGCTAGCGTGAGAGAGTTATGAAATGCACTCTTCCCTGAAGAGCTGGTTCAAGAAGGATGCAACCCTGTGAACAGCTTGTTTTCTGACTCCTGCTTCTGAAGTCAGGAGAGAATCCATATCTCTTTTTTCAAGATTTTTTTTTTTTT
>NW_026075474.1:0-1427 GCF_014885135.2 Alexandromys fortis
TTTTTTGCATTGCGTGCAACCAAGAGCTCTCCCAGAAAATTTGGCTGACTATCCCGCAAGCAACGGAAACACGATACGGATTATAGTTTCTGATAAGAAGGACAGCAAATGAATATACAGAAAATTCCATCTCACCGCATCTGAAATTGTGCCAGTTACTTACTGCAGACAGTTAAAGACTTCTGGAGAGGAGTTCAAATTTAAAACCAGCTACTTGGAAAGTGGAGAGCCAAGGCCCAGCTAGCCTCCTACCCCCCTTGTCTGCAGAGTAGATATGATAAAATAAGCTTGTTTTGAAGATTAACTCGGTGTTGGAGAAACACTTGGAAAAACACTTGGCATAGAGCACCGTGTGTCTATTATTAAGACACAAACTCTGCTATAACTTTGCTATTCAAGATGTTTCATTTGCATATGTAAAGACAGTCTCATTTTTTTAGTGCAGGCACTCTCCCAGCGCAGCTAAATCAAACACGTATTAAGGAATGATCTTTTAAAACCTGATGCCAGAATAATTGACCATAGGAACATTATAATCCCATGATCTATTTACTATCTGGACCACCTACAAAGATGTATTTATGCTTCAAGGTTTTAGAAATGCCAAAGCAACACGCATTTTTTGGTATTCTCTAAAAATCCAGGAAGTTCCAAAGGGTTTCAAGAAATGTCCATTCAACTATTTTAGAAATTAAAATTATTTGGCAAAAAGAAAGCAAAGCTCTAACCATTTTTGAATCACTACAATACAGGCACAGGCAACCTTTTATATGTGTGTGTGTGTGTGAGGTGGAAAAATAAAACTTAAAAAGGAAACATTTGAAGGTAAAATCCTCCAACTCCTCTCCAGCACACGGCTGAGGTGGGAAGGTTCATTCATTATTAATAGTGTTGGCCCTGGGGCTTCCACGAGCAGACGTGGAAAACTAACAAGACTTAATCACCTTTCTCCAAATCCAGAATAATGCTGTCTCCCACAAAACACAGCACGTTCCAAATCAAGATGCATCCAGGGTCCATTGCAGGCCTGCCTTTAGGCGCGAACAGAAACACTTATAAGGGGCTGTGTTTTCAAACACTCATCTGCAGGGGTATACACATCACAGGTCTCCAAGTCACCACCAGTGGGTCAGGACAGAACACCAGTGACTTTTATTACAAGGGGCACATGCATTATTCTACGGCAGCCAATGTTGGTCCAAAAAGGGACTACAAGCATTTATGTTGGCTGGAGACGTTCTTTCCTGGCCTCTCTGATTCAACTTGTTCTCCCATAGATAAGAATCAACCCTGTTCACTAAGTAGGTTTCACAAAAAAAAAAAAAAAAAAAAAAAAAAATAGCCCTACCTACTTTAATGACTTATGACTACACTGAGGAAAAAAATACGCTAACAAGAGAAACAGTAATTCATCTTTCTTATTTTAT
>NW_026075475.1:0-1424 GCF_014885135.2 Alexandromys fortis
ATTATAGCAGACCTAAATGTACTAATTAAACTTCAAATAATGTTTTAACTTTACATTCTGTTTGCCCTTTTTCCTTTTCTTATATTACTTGTGGGTTATACCCACTGGTACAATGTTGAATAAAAGAGGGATCAAATAGTCTATTGGATTCTGGCTGTGATGGCCAATCTTGTTGTCCACTTGTTTAAATTGACAGATGCCTTTCTCTGGGTGCCTATGACAACATTCTTAGAGAGGATTAGATCACGGCTAACCATTGGTATATTGTGCTATCATAGTACTGGATGGAATGCTCCATTAGTGGTAATTGTGTCAACTTTCATTGGTTGTGATTTTGAGTCTGCCATGCCTTTGCTACTTTCTTTCTGCTTGTTTTTGTGTATCAAGAGAAGGGAAGCTAACCACACCCACCATAAGTGTAGATCTATGCACTCCTTGCAATATTCTCAGTTTAGCACCATACCTCTTTAAACTCTGTTTTTAGCTACATGAACTTTTAGGATTGTATATCTTGATTCCTTCACACATTTATAGCAGAATGGCCTTTTCTTTTCCTGAACTTTGACACCTAAATTGTTTGACATTAAAACAATTATGTGGGCTTTATTTCAAACATCAACTTTAGTATGTCCTTTCATTTGCAAAATGATCTTTCCTTTCTTATCTTATTTGCTATGCTCTTTGTTTTGTTGCTTTTCATAAGGCTTGGTTTAAGATTGTAGCATGTGTTTATTTATCATAGTCTATAATTAGTACCATGCCACATGTATTATAAAAATCTCATGTATACTTCTACTTTTTCCCATTTAATCTTCATGCTATTTTTATTATACATATACCATAACACCCACGCTGCATTATTGATTTTGTTTAAACTGTCAAATATCATTTAAAGAAATTTAAATAAGATAGTCCTATCTTTTGATCATGGTATCAATCACTTTTGTAGAGTTGTGACCAAAAATAAAAGAAGGAATGACTTACTTGTGATTATTGTTTCAGAGGTCTCATCTCATGGCTACTTGGCTCCATGTGCAGAAGATCATGGAAGCAAGGTTGTGTGGTAGAAGATGCTCCTCACTCATAGAAGATGAGTAGCAGAAAAGGAGACAGAAACTAGAGACAGGTATAACCTTTAAGGTACACCTTTAGTTACCCACTTCCTGTAGTTAGGCCTTATCTTAAAGGTTTCCAGAACCTTCCAAAGTGGAACCACTAGCTGGGGACTAAACACATGAGCATGTAGAGGACATTTCATATTCATACCGTAAGACCCACATAGATAGAATTCTTTATGTTTTTCAGTTCTTTATGCATATCAATATTTCCAGCAGGTGTCATTTTTCTTCTGTCTTAGGGCTTTTCTATATGTCTAAGCATGATGATGAATTCTTTTTTTTTTTTTGTTTTTTTTTTTTTTTTTT
>NW_026075476.1:0-1393 GCF_014885135.2 Alexandromys fortis
TGGGGGAGGGGGAGGGAAAGGGGAGGCAGTGGTGGAGAAGAGACAGAAATCTTTAATAAATAAATAAGAAAAAAGACTTATTGAGGGTCCACATATAAATCGATACTTCTATAGCCACCTTAGCTTTGAAAGAGAAACCATAAATACTCATTGAAGAGAAAACTACAGGTTCAACAAATAGTGCTAGCCAATTGGATAATAACACTATACAAGACTCAATTCCAAATGAATCAAGGACATCAATGTAAGACCTAATACTTTGAATCTGACAGAAGATAAGTGATAAATTGTTGGAGCCCACAGGTATTACAGCAAATGTTCAGCTGACAGACCAATAGACAAATCCATAAGAAGTATGTACATATCCACATGGAGAAACCTGTTCAGCAGAGCTACAGGAATACTTGTCTTTTGTAGAAGTTGATACCAAATCCATAAAAACATTGTGAAGCCACGAGTTTTCCCTTCAAAATGGGATTTATTTCCAAAACACCTCACCAGTGTAACTTCTCCTGTGCAGGCAATGGCATGACCTTCCCCCATTCCCTTGACCATGGGGCCTTAGAGTGATAATGTTCACTCTTTATTCTAATAGTCAAAATTACATGAAGTCAATCCCCCACAATTACCTTTGCTAACAGATCATGTAAGAATTTCAAAAAGATAGGAAGACAATTTGTGGGGTTCAGGACATTTAGTAACTTTATCTGATGATTTGGAATGTTGGGTATTTCCCCTTGGATGCTGGCTATTTCTTGGGTGGTGTCACCTGTTCTGGAACATTGCATTGTTAGGTTCTTCCTGTGTTTTTGTGATTCTAAAAGGCATACTGATATCATTGTCTTTGCCTATGGAATTTTAAAACTATGTCTATAAAATCTGAAAGCCTGGTGGAGATTTCTCCTTTTATTCTTCTCTCTGCTTCTTTGCTCCTAGAAATAAAGAATATGTAGAGGTTGTAATGGTTTAAATAAAATGCTGCAGTTCCCCCAAGGGGTACAGCAGTAGAAATGCTACAGGTCCCTGGGTGGTAGCAGGGGGCAGTGGGCCATGGGACCACACTGCAGGTCCCCAAGAAGTGGCAGGCAGCAGTTCCTGAGACCATGGCAGGCCATGGAGGCACCTGGTTCCCAGGCAGGAAGCTGCATGGTGAGTGAGAGACTGAGAGAGATAGGCATGCCATGCAGAGTGAAGTTGGATATGTATTTAGTGTGTTATGGAAGGGAAGGAGAAAAGGGGGAAGAGCAGAGAGAAAGACAAAGAGAGAGAAAGAAACAGAGAGGAGTGGGGAGAAGGGAGAGACAGAAGCTGCCTCAGAGAGAGAGAGAGAGAGAAAGAGAGAGAGAGAGAGAGAGAGAGAGAGAGAGAGAGAGAGAGAGAGAGAGAGAGAGAG
>NW_026075477.1:0-1326 GCF_014885135.2 Alexandromys fortis
AGAGAGAGAGAGAGACAGAGAGAGAGACAGAGAGAGAGACAGAGAGAGAGAAAGAACAGAGTTACCTGGGCCAGGTTCCTGACAGGCCAGGGGATGTGAAGATAAAGAGGAAATGGAAGTTTGCAATCAGGTGATCTTGCTTAAGCTGATGGCTCATGCCATCAGACTTATTAAGAAGTGTAGCACCTTTTATACTGTTTGCAGGGGAAAATGGGACAGAGTAAGCAGGAAGCTATCATACAATGGGGTAAAGCCAGCAGGAAGCTAATCCGGCAATGTTGTACAAGGAGAACACATGATATCTTAGTCATCATAGACTGATAACCACAGCCCTTGGTGTAGGGGCAAGAGTTGAGTTTCTAGGATTTGAAGTCACAGATCCCCCAAGACCCTGGCCCCAGGCCATTACTGGCCTTGCCAAGCATGCTCCTGGGTTAGGCAAGGAACTACATTCCTTCTCCATACACTAAGGTCTTAGGGAAAGCTTTGGGTCAGCCTGGCTCCCAGCAACAGAGCAGGCCGTGAGCCTATGTGGCAGGGAGCTCCAGCATCTCTGTCATCAGGGATGGGAGCCCTAGTACACTGACTGAGCGGGCCATAGTATGCCTAGGTTTAAAGTGTGAAGGGTGGAGGCGCAGTTTGCAACCAGAATACAACTCTGACGGTTTTGAACAAACTAACTGGAACTTCCAGCAGCCAGATTATAGTCATCACATTCTGCAACCCATTAGGCACAACCGGAGAGGATTTGGGGACTGAATGAGGGTCTGAGGAAATGAAGGGGTGAAAGCAAACCCAGACAGACTCTCTGGGGGGAAGATAGCACTGAGAAGATGATGACTGAGCAGTTGAAATTTGTTTTGTTTTATTTAGGAAGTTACAATTTGAGTATCCCCACCTTGGCCTTGGAATCTCTAAGTCCTTCTTGCTTAGAGTCAATAAGTAAAGCTAATCTCGAGAGAGGAATCAAGTCAAACATGCAGGTGTGAGGCGAAAGGTATGGAACCGGAAGAGGCACCCTCAGAGGAAGGGTAGGTTGGAGCCTACAAACTGAAAATGGAGATGGAAGTAGATGAGAAACAACAGAGGGAGGAGAAAGTGGGAAGACATGCTTGATGCTATGAAGAAAGAAGCTGCCAGATAGATTGGATTGAAAACTAGGGGTCAGCTGTGCACTGCTTAACACAGTCATGCCAAACATGATGGTACAGAATGATAGGATGGGTGGGGAAAATGCAGCCATTAACCCCATCCTCCTAAGAGGAGGCACCTACCAGCTAGACTGTATCATATTGAGATTTTGGACTCTTGAGCTCTGGCTACTGC
>NW_026075478.1:0-1364 GCF_014885135.2 Alexandromys fortis
AAGAGCAATCAGGGTTCCCTGCCCTGTGGGAAGTCGCTTGGTAGTGACTAATTTTTGTTGTCAATTTGACACACTTGGGAAGAGGAGACTTCACCTGAGGAGCTGCGATCATCAGATTGACTTGTGGGCATGTCTGTGGTACATTTTCTTGGTTCCCAGTAGATGTAGGAAGACCCAGCCCAGCGTAGTTCCATCCCTGCCCCTGATGGGCCTGGCTGTGTAAGAAATGTAGTCAGACATGAAAGGGGAAGCAAGCCAGGAAGCACTCCTTCTCCATGGCTCCAATCTTTAGTTCTTGCCTCAGCATCTCTGAGTAACAGACAGTAACCTATAAACCAAATAAGCCCTTCCTTCAAAAACAATAGAAAAGGGGGAGGAATAGTAGTTACTATAACTCTTTTCAAAATACTGTCTTGTACGGAAAAGTAATTCACATGATTTTAGAGAGGGTTGCTTTTCTTTTTTTTCTTACTATTTCATTTTTGTGAAATGATTGTATTAATGTACTCTTTAGCAGTATTATAAATGGGAGGGATATGGCCTGGGTCTTTCTTTGTTTTCTTTCTTTTGTGTGTGTGAAATTATAATTTAAATACAGCATTCTTTCCCTTTCCTTCACCCAAGCACTTTTATATATCCTTCTTCACTTTGTTTTGAAATTAATGGCCTCCTTTTTCACTATTTTTTCATGCATATATATATAGATACATAAAGGTTGCTTAAAACAACATGTTAAGTTTATATAATGTTACTTTTATGTGTTTTTTCATGGATAACTATTGGCCCTGGACAACTGATTGGTGTGGTCTTCTCCTGGAGCCTTCCCCTCTCCTAGTTTTCCTTGGTTGCCTTTGGCTCTGGGAGTAGGGTTGAGGACCCAGGAGCTTTTCTCCATCCAGTTTGCCATGTTCCTTGATGTCATCGTTGTTGAGCTCATGTTTGCTAGTCACGTTGGTCAGAATTTATGGCTCTAAGTTTTGATATTACTAAGAGATGTAATCTTACACCCAACTCCCTGGTCCTCATATTTGAGGTGAATGGGATCAAGGGACTTACTGGAATCTAAATTGTTTGAGTGTGTAGCAGGTGTAAAGAAAACAATTTACCTTCCAAATCTCCAACTGAGATGCATCTAGCATTGTTCCTAAATGCAAAAAAAAAAAAAAAAAAAAAAAACCCTCTGTGCTTTGCATCAAAAAGCAACTTAAAACATATTTTTAAAAATGCACAAAACAAGCCGGGCGGTGGTGGCGCACGCCTTTAATCCCAGCACTTGGGAGGCAGAGGCAGGCGGATCTCTGTGAGTTCGAGACCAGCCTGGTCTACAAGAGCGAGTTCCAGGACAGGCTCCAAAACCACAGAGA
>NW_026075479.1:0-1380 GCF_014885135.2 Alexandromys fortis
AATATAATGTTTTCTAGATCCATCCATTTGCCTGAAAATTTCAAGATTTCATTATTTTTTTTTCTGCTGTGTAGTACTCCATTGTGTTATAAGGAAAATATGGTACAATGGAGTGCTCCATATTTCTTTACTGAGGATGGTGGAATGAAAGCACAACTAAAGTTTTGCCTGGATGAAGCCTTTCTTCTCATGGTATATAAAACTCAACTGTAATATGTTGGTTCGTTGTTTTTCCTCTCATACAATTTCAGCCCATTTTTCTATGATGTTCCAAAGTAAAGTAACATGTAATAGCATTTACTAAGTAGGGAGATTTACACTTTAGGCTATTGCAGTATAGGAAGAGATTGCATGGATTTTACATCATAATAAATGACAACATCCTCATTGTTACCATTATATGTTGATTTTTAGGATAAAATATGTCTTCCCTGGACCTTCATTAACAGTGGTGTCCATGAAATAGGGTGCTGTGTTCAATGAGCATCAGAATTTTTAGCTCCAAAACTTCAAACCAAATAATCTGTGTTGTTTTCAGTCAGCAGGTTTGGATTTAGGTCACTTTTATTGCAGGTCAAGGAATCTAATGCACCAAGGTGGGAACTAGATTTGTGGGAAAAGCAGTAACAAAGTACTGTCAGACTTTTTCTATCACACAAAAAAGAACATGAGAATTTTGTTTTAGACTCCATGCTTACCTCTTACATACTATAAAAACACATAACTATTAATTGTAAGTTTCAATCTCCATGCGTCCAATCTGAATTAGCAGCAGTAAATGATATGAAAGCACAATCTGAGCTCACTGCAGCTATCAGAAAGCAAATAAAAAGGCTTAGCAAAGAAGGAGAGCACATTACAACTTGTCAGACACTGGAGAAATTACTCATCTGTCACATTCTTGAACTTCAGATTTGGAACTTCTTAATCGATGTGCTGTTTTCCTCTCAATTATGATGGCATGCTAGCAGTTAGAAAGGGAGATTTGAATGTGCTTATCAGAAATAACTTAACATTTTATACATGAATATTGTGTTTTAAAATTATAGCATTGATGCACAATAAAAGAGAAATGCCTGTTACATAAAAGGATATTTAATTTTCAATGATATTCTTGATTTCATGTTAAAACACTAACATCAGATAACTACTTCATTGTCGAAATAGGAGCGACAGGGCTGCGTCCCCAGCACCCCGGTCGCCTGGTTAGCTTATGCTCGAAATAACAACACACAAATTGTATTCTTTTAAACACTGCTTGCCCATTATATCTAGCCTCTTCTCGGCTAACTCTTGCACCTGGACTAGCCCATTTCTAATAATGTGTGTAAGCACCCCAAACTGTGCTTACTGGGAAGATTCTAGTCTACGTCCATCCTC
>NW_026075480.1:0-1424 GCF_014885135.2 Alexandromys fortis
AATATATGTGATATATATATGAGAGGGGGAAAGAGGGCCACTCTACATAGCTTTGGCTGTCCTATAATTCACTATATAGATTACACTGTCCTCAAACTCACCAACATCTGCCTGCTTCTGCCTGAGATTAAAGGCATGTGCCACTGTGCCCAACACCCAGCACCCAACTATGTATTCTTGGTCAGATTCACAATACTATGCAAGTGTTTTTCTCTTATGAGGGTGACCCCTAAATCCAAATGAAAATATTGGTGTCACTATTGAACTTTTTGCCATTTCTTGTTACATTGGTCAAGCTTGTGTGTGTTTGTGTGTGGTAATGGTGAGCTCAACTGGCCTAACCTGGAGAAAAGTATACTGTATTAGTTTATATCTAACATTTTCTATTTGCTTATTTTTCATTTCTATGACTCTTCACAAAAAATGGTACTTTGTATTTACATGATTATAAATCCCCTAGGGTATGTGTTCCAGATTAGATTTATTGCAGATGTGGAAAAGATTCATTGACTTAGTACCAATAAAATACTGTAAAATAAATGTGACTATTTTAAAATAACATGAAACCTACTCAGGAAATATTTAGAATGAAAGAGAAATGCATCTCAAATAAATGTATTTTTCTTAAATACTTAGAAATAAAGTGAAATATATCTTAAATAAATTCATTTTAGTTTCATTTGTACAAAATTCTTCAGTATATCAAAGTCTTATGAGAATGATAAATAGGTACATATAAAAATATAGGGCCTCCCAAATGGAATTGGTTTGAAAGGGAAAATATGCAAAAAAACCCAGATATTTGACTTTTGATAAATTTTGAACAGTGAAATTCATATTAAATTTTAAAATTAGGGCTTAAACATTATTATGAGCTGCAGGGGATATGCAAGACTTCTATAAACATGACTTGTATAGTCTGAAATATTATGTATATGGAGTATTAGTGGCATATTGTCCTTTACTTTCCTTCTGTTGGTTCCATGTAGATGACTGAATTGCACAAGGAAATATGCCAAAAGAATTATGTGACTTATAGTAGCAAGAAACAAGAAACCCCTTGTTTTATTTTCTCATGGTTATTTTTTTGTTCCAGATTAGAATATTGTTAGCGACAGTTAATAATATTAGTAACAAATATGTTAGAATGTCATAATTTAATCTCTGAGTCATTAGTCAATAAAGCACTTGTCTATATTCCCTTGATGTATGTGTTGATTTTATTTTTTTTTAGTTTATTAATTTCCCCTTTTATTAAAAATAGATTGTTTTCTCATACAATATATCTTTTTTTCTTTTTTTTCTTTTTTTTATTGAGAATAAGAAAAAAAAGTTTCCGCCTCCTCCCAGCCTCCCATTTCCCTCCCCCTCCCCCCAATCTTCTCCCTCTCCCCCCTCTCTTCTCCCCCTCCCCCCACTCCTCT
>NW_026075481.1:0-1426 GCF_014885135.2 Alexandromys fortis
GAAAGGGGAGGCGGCGGTAGGGAAGAGACAGAAATCTTTAATAAATAAATAAATAAATAAATAAATAAATAAATAAATAAATAAATAAATAAATAGAAAAAAAAAGAAACTGAGTCTGGACAAGTCTGAGGAACTTACAAGAGACCCCCTTCTAAGTGGCAAAACATGTATTCTAGCTCAGGTGAGTCTGGACCCTTCATAAAATGACTTTGTTGTCCATGGATAGAAACACCTTACATGAATTAGAGAACTTGGAAAACACAGTTCAGAAAAGCTTGTGCAGCAGCAGAGCTGAAATCCTTGCCCTCAGGCTCCGCCAGCCACAGCAGCTTGCCTTCCCATGTGCAAGTATGGCCCTGCTTCCTGAGCATTGCTATTTCTGGGTGCTTCGGCCAGGAATGTTAGGACTTCGTTTTCAAGAAATTTGACTCTGTTGTGGAAAACGCAGACATGGGTAGATTGTAGTCTCATTGCCTTAAGCCTGTTTTCTGCTTTTTAAACTCAGGTGATGTGAGATAGCCCGAAACTCAATGCCTCTTGACTGAGTGTAGTCTGGCATACATTTCCTGGGGAGATGAGACACATACGTCTACTCACCCTGTAAAGGAGTCTGAAACAAAACAAAGTACAAGTAGACCATAGTGCATCTTGGTGAACCAGTGAGTTTTACTTGGATTACTTTACAGGAATATGGGTGAGGGGTTACTTACAGAAACAGAAATGACTCAAAGACAGCTGCATCACCAAAGCCCATTCCAGCATTGGCGACGGCTCATAACAATTGGAGACCTATGGCAAGCTGCACAGCCTGAAGGCAGCTCAATGTGTTGGAGAGCATCCTTTGCATGGCTCAGTTGCCCTGAGCCTTTTCTAGGAAACTCAGTGGGTCTTTAGTTCTTGTAAGTAGTTTGTTAGGTCTCTGCTTGCTTCAGGTAGCTGGCCTTGTTAGACAGTCTTCTCTACAGCTTTTCTTGTCTACAAGTGACTCTCAATGGTCTTTATACTCTCAGAAAGAAGTTGTATTGGTGAGTCTGGTCAGTTTTAGAAACTTCCTGGAAGTATTTTGAGGTGTTTACTTCCTGTCCTAACAGCTCCTCTTTAAACTTTCTCCTCCCCTTAGAGCATGTTGCTGTTTTTTTCTGTAAACACCGTCTCTTTAGAATTTTTTATTAAAACAGAAAGTTTGAGTCTCAGAAGAAGCTGTTATACAATTCTGAGAAAGAAAAAATTGGCTTGTGCCTGTAATAAGGTTAAAAAAGTAATGATGCACATGGAGGGAATGATAACCAGAACTTTCTTCATTATTTCATAAAAAATTCCTGATATGCAAAAAACTAAAAAGTACAGATCTTGTTATCTTTGAATATTATTATATAATTTAAAAAGCAAGACCAAAACTTTTGGAATACAAGAAAGAAAAAGGAGG
>NW_026075482.1:0-1423 GCF_014885135.2 Alexandromys fortis
GTGAAAAAAGCCCAATTTGGAACTTTCTCTTTTCAATTTAAAAATGTTTTATTTCATAAGAAAATATTTATTATGTACAAGACTCTAAGTATATAATAAGGCAGGATTAATCACAGGTTGGGATATATGGGTTAAGAACAAAGAAAACAGAGGCATAAAAGCAGACTGGAAGTACTTGTGGATTGGCAGAGGCCAAGGGAGTGCGCAGCAGTCTGTAAGCAGAGCTCAGCACACAGAGGTTCACAGTGTGCTTTTGATTTCTGGCCATAGTCACCTTTATCTGGCCGCTGTAGATTTCATAGATTAGCATATTAGTTAAATATTTTATGAATTAATTATTAGCCATTTTTGTCATTGCTGAATTCATTTTGATAAATAACATTGGGAGTATAAAATTGCAGGGCTGGGGGAAATGTTAGTGTATGTATTTAGTATAAAATAATAGAGAAAGGAGAAAAAAATGAGAACAAAAATATATAACCAAAATGTTTAGAGAAAATGTGCATATATAAAGATTCATAATAAGTGAGTAAAGATAACAGATGTGAGAGTCTCTAAAGAACCAAATAAGGAATAAAATCGCAGCAAAGATAACACTCAGTTGCCCTTCATCTCTGGTGCCACTAGTTCATAACCAGTAAACTGTTTCAGGCACAATGCCTCTAACTCTGTGTTACATGAGATTAAAAGGCGAGTAATCCAGGTTAAAGATGCTGTAACAGGGAGTAAACCTAATTTTTTACCCTTATGTATGGAGTACATATCATAACATGACATAATATGACAGCTGGAATATGGTGGGCCAAATCTTCACTCTTCCCAAGTGTCCACAAAATTTCATGGATGTCATCTTTACCAGTCTTGATCATTAGCACCATCTTACTTTACTACCTATACTTTACCACTACCCGCTTTCTTCCTCACCAATACTAAACATAGCTTCCCTTATCTTATGGTATCCTCAGAATCACTAAGGCACCTTAATCATTTTTGAAATAAGGTCTGAAATCCATCCATTCATTAAAAATTAACTGTAGGCCTACCAGGTATAAGTTTCAGTTATTGGATACAAACATACAGACATTCATACAAGAACAAATAACTTCTTCCCTAAAACGCTTATAAAAATAAACATACAGACACCGGCAAAGGGAAAGACAGGGTGGGCTCACAAGGCATCTGACTTAGTCAACAGTGCAAATGGCAGTGGCGAGGTCTTCACCAACTGACAAAACTAATTCACACTTAGTTGATTATCTCCACAAAGTCATGGTAAAATTTAATACAGGTCATATTTTTCAACATAATATAAAACTCTATCTACTAATTTCCTATCAATTTATTGATTCTTATAAAACAGTGACACTGTGAAAAAAGCCCAATTTGGAACTTTCTCTTTTCAATTTAAAAATGTTTTATTTCA
>NW_026075483.1:0-1392 GCF_014885135.2 Alexandromys fortis
AAAAAAGGAAAAACCTCAATCACGCAACAACAACAAAAATCAAAACAATCACCACAACAGTAAATTTTGATTGTGACATGATTGAAACCGTCACTGAACTTTGAGGTCATGATGCTATGTGGAATAAGCCAAGCACACAGACAAAACATGCATGATGTAGCTGTTAAGATGGTTCAGAGAGCCAGTCACCAAGCCTTAGGATCTGAGTTTAATCCCTGGGACCCATAAAGTAGAAGGAGAAAAACGACTCCCAAAAGTTGTCCTCCTGCTTCTTCCTCCTGCATTGGTACAGGCATACTCACCCACCCGCATATATACACACATACATGAACACTAAGAATAAATTTAAAGCCAGGCAGTGGTGATGCACACTTTAATCCCAGCACTTGGGAGGCAGAGGATCTCTGAGTTCGAGGCCAGCCTAGTCTACAGAATGAGTTCCAGGATATCCAGGACCATACAGAGAAACCTTGCCTCAAAACACCAAAAATAAGAAGGAAAAAATAAAGGAATAAATTTAAAATGTAATTTAAAAAAAAAAAAACCTTACAAGTGGCACCTGGAGAAATCAAACTCACAAATACAGAAAGCAGAAGAGTGGTGGCCAAGGTGAGGAGAGAGGGGATGGAGAAAGGTTTGGTGGATAGTGTTTCAGTTTTTGCAAGCTCTCAGGTGTTGTGGAGATTAGTTATAGAGCACCATGAATGCACTCAGCATTGATGATCTGTATGCTTAACAGTGAGTACGGTGGTACTAGCGATGTAACTCAGCAGGTAGAATGCCAGCCTGGCGTACCAAAGGACCCAGGTTCGATTCCCCAGGAATCAGGAAGCTGAGGCATTTGAGATCTTCCACAGCCTCAACCTGCTCGTGACCCACTGGCTGTGTGAGACCTTGTCACGAAATGACATAAAACAAAACAAAGCAACACAGTAAAGGAAAAGGAGATCACTGCTCCCTCGGAATGGAGAGAATGGCTCAGAGGGAGAAAACACATGCCGTGCAAACCTGACAGCCTCTTCTGATCACCAGAACCCATGCAAAAAGCCAGATGGAGTGGCACACATTTGTAATCCCACAGCAGGATGAGATAGGAGACTGAAACAAGGAAACTGCCCCGAAGGTCACTGGCCAGATAGCTGAGACTATTCACCATGGCAGAAACAAGAACGACTCTGTATCCGCGAGGTTGGGAAGAATCAATTCCTCAGAGTTGTTCTCTGCCCTCCACACATGCACCATGGCATGCCTCCAGTATGGAATAAAACAAGAACATATAAGCCGGGTGATGGTGGCGCACGCCTTTAATCCCAGGTCTCGGGAGGCAGAGGCAGGCGGATCTCTGTGAGTTCGAGACCAACAGGCTCCAAAGCCACAGAGAAACCCTGTATC
>NW_026075484.1:0-1324 GCF_014885135.2 Alexandromys fortis
CCAAAACCACAGAGAAACCCTGTCTCGAGAAAAAAAAAAAAAAAAAAAAAAAAGGAGAGCCACTAAGGCCAGGCATGTGTTAGGGCGTTCCCTACATGAATGTCCTGAGAGTTTAGTGAATAGGCTATGAAAGAAAAGATGTATTGCTTTGCAGACCCTAATATATTAGAGGTGTCAGAACTGTGGGATATCTTCTAATTAGAGCTGCACACTGGAAGGGTGGAGTTTTCTAACCCCTTTTTCATTAGTCATAGACCTACAAGATTTGCTGTCTCGCTTTGCTCCAGTATTTCCTCACTAGGTCTTGACTGCTCCCTTTTGGAATGAAAGTGCCTGTTCTCTACCAGTGTATACTGGAAGTATATAACTTATGCAGTTTGTTTTTTTTAAAAAAAAATACATGACATTATAGTTAAGAGATTGTCTGGAATCTCAGAAGAGATTTTGAACTTTGTACTACTAAACATGTTGAGACTGAAAGACAATAGGGACTTTTGAAATTATACTAAATCACTTTGCATTATGATGTAGTCACATGCCTATGGCAGCCGTGAAGTAGAATGTGGTAGTTTGAATGAGAACAATTCATATAGGCTCATTTGTTTGAGTACTTTTTTCCCAAATGGTAGAACTGGTCAGGATTGATTAGGGGTTATGATCTTGGAAAGTGTGTGTTACTGGAGACAGATTTAGAGTTTTGAAAAATGTGTACCCCTCATAGTGTGACTTCCTGTCTCATGTTTGTGGATTAAGATGTGCTTTCTCAATCACTTTTTCCTGCCACTAGGCCTTTGCTCTGCCACCATGGACTCTAACCCTATGAAACTGTAAGACCAAATAAGCTTCCTCATCAGTTGCCTTAGTCATGTTGTCTTATCATAGTAATTGAAAAGTAACTAAGACACTCTCTCAGGCATACTTTCAGGAGACTATTTCTTCAGGCATGCTCTGAATTGATATTTTTTCATCATAGGGAAATGAGATCATCCTACATGTTCAACAACAGATGAATGTAGTTATATTCAGCCATGAAAAGTAAATTATGACATTTCTAGATAAAACATGTCTGGTAATTATGGTGCTAAATTAACTGACACAAATTCAGAAAGATAAACACTTTTATATGTTTAACGTTGCATTTAGGATTTATGTGTGTGCATGTGTGTAGGTATAAATATGTATATAGTTCATGAGATTTAAAAGAAGATCACAAGCAGAAAAGAGGAGGTAAAAAGAAGGCATGGATTAATAAAATACATTTTATTAATATGTATAATATATAATAATGTTTATGGTTATGTAAAAAGTTCTTCATTAACATTAC
>NW_026075485.1:0-1425 GCF_014885135.2 Alexandromys fortis
GTAAATCTGTTAGGTTTACCTTTATGTGTTTCTTGACCTTTTTCTTTTGCAACTCTTAATATTTTTTTGTATTCTATATGTTTTGCATTTTTATTATTATCTTGTGAGGGATCTTGCTTTTTGATCCAGTCTATTTGCCTATGAACTGGAATTCTCAGATTTCTTGGATGCTTTGGGTTAAGATTTTGTTGAATTTAAAGTTTTCTTTAACTAATGAATCTATTTCCTCTATAGTATCTTCAATACTTAAGATTCTTTCTTCTATCAGTTGTATTCTGTTGGTTATACTTGTCTTTGTATTTCCTGTTCATTTGCCCAGATTTTCCATATCCAGAATTCTTTTGGTTCATGGTTTAAGTCTTGAACTGTTTGCTTCACCTGTTTGATCGTTTTTTTCCCCTTGGATTTCATAAAGATATTTATTTATTTATTCCATTTTTTATTTGTTTTTCCCCCATTTCTTTAAGTTAGTTTTTTATTTCCTCTTTAAAGGTCTCCAGCATTTTCATAAAGTTACAAGTCATTTTCCTCTGCTTCTTCTGGGTTAGGATGATCAAGTCTTTCTGTTGTATAACCACCAGGTTCTGGAGTTACCGTGTTGCTTTTTAGGTTTTAGATGAATTTTTGCATTGGTGCCTACTCATCTCTTCCTTCAAATGAGGCTGGCAGTGTTTTTGAATCTTTGTCCAGTCTTTGCAGTGGCTATCTGAGCATTGGGGCTATCTGAGTATCTGAGTGTTGGTCTGCTCTGTACTGTCAATGTTTTTGTCTCACGAAGACTCTGAGTTCTCTCTAAGACTGCTTTCTTGCTCTTCTCTCTTGGTTTGCTCTCTTGGTCCTCTCTCTTTGTCCCGTTAATATTTGTAGCAAGCTCTTGATCCCCTCAGTATTGTAGCAAGCTCTTTGTCCCATCAGTACTGTAGTAAGCACTCAGGTCTCCTCAGAATTGGGCAAGCGTTGTTTAAGAGTTTTACCTAGGTTGCAGGAGGACAGGCAAGATTAGGGACTGGGTGGGGCTAGTAACTTAAGAGGGTCTGGTGGATGGGATTGGGTTTTGTGGGAGCCTACCTGCAGAAAAATCTGCTGGCTGTTTAGAAAAGCTGAAGGAGTTGTGGGAGGGGCTCAGGGCTTCCCTAAGCTGATTTCTATAGTAACTTTTGAACCAACATTTCCTTCAACATAGTATGATTAGCCACTCTTCCCCACATGTCCTCTCCAGCACTCAAAGTGTTATATTGGTTTTCACTGTCATGCTTTGTTTACTTTATCGCTCCAAATGAGTTGTCTAGCATTTCAGTGATCCCTTGTTCTTTCTTTGGCTGATTTCTTCTTTTATCTATCTATCTATCTATCTATCTATCTATCTATCTATCTATCTATCTATCATCTATCTATCTATCTATCTATCTATCATCTATCTTTCTT
>NW_026075486.1:0-1426 GCF_014885135.2 Alexandromys fortis
GGTGATGGAGGTGGGTCTTGTATCTTATCTGTTGCTTTCATTGGTTAATAATAAAGAAACTGCCTCGGCCCTCATAGGACAGAAAATTAGGTAGGTGGAGTAAACAGAAGAGAATGCTGGGAAAGAGAAGCTGAGTCAGGGAGTCGCCATGATTCTCCCGCTCCAGACAGACACAGGTTAAGATCCTCCCTGGTAAGCCAGCTCATGGGCTACATAGAATATTAGAAATGGGTTAGAACAATATGTAAGAACTAGCCAATAAGAGGCTATGGATAATGGGCCAGGCAGTGTTTGAAAGAATACAGTTTCCGTGTAATTATTTCGGGGCATAAGCTAGCCATGCGGGCGGCCGGGTGTCAGGGACGCAGCCCTGTCGCTCCTATATCAACACCAAGGCAGGAACATAGCAAATAACAAAAACCTGACTTTAGGGTTCATAGGGAGAAAAATATGTACAAACAAGTTCAAGGAGAGATGGAACCTGCCACGTTTCTCAACAGCTCAGCCACTGTGGATGAGAAAACAGAGCATCACCATACAAGATGGAAGCCTCTCCTACGGAGAGTACCTCATTGTCCAAAGGGCACAGGGAAATCTTGAGATTTACAAAGATCTTCTTCTGTTTTTAAATATCTGAGCATTTGTTTAGACTTCATCACCCTTTTACTAAGAGTTAAGACTTAATTTCTTATCAGCTATTACTAACTGTGACTATTAAAACATGAACTTGGGACAAATTTATAGCTTAGTGTCAATGTGAGTTCAGTATGTTCAGGGTCTTAAGTTTGATCTCTACAATAAGAGACAGACAGACACAACCTTCTAATAAGGAAAGAAAAACTCTGAAGCCACAAACACACACATACACACACAAATGTATATATTCTACATATAGAATATGCATATACAGAAATAAGACACTTTTCTGACCACTTAGATTCTCTTTGGCTTATAGATAGTTTTAATAATTAATTTATTTTATATACATTGGTATTTTTCTCACAAGTATGTCTGATGGGGGAAATCAGATCCCCTGAAACTAGATTTACAGACAGCTGTAAACTGCCAAGTGAGTGCTGGGAACTGAACCAAGGTCCTCTAGAAGATCAGCCAGTGCTCTTAACTACTGAGCCATCTCTCCAGCCCTCACTTATCAAGATTCTTAAATAAAACCCCCCACAGAGCCGGGCAATGGTGGTGCAAGCCTTTAATCCCAGCACTCAGGAGGCAGAGGCAGGCGGATCTCTGTGAGTTCGAGACCAGCCTGGTCTACAGAGCTAGTTGCAGGACAGGCTCCAAAGCCACAGAGAAACCCTGTCTCGAAAAACCAAAAAAGAAAAAGAAAAAGAAAAAAGAAAAGAAAAGAGAAACAAGAGGTCTGGAGCCAGTAAGGCGGATCTTCTCAACCACAGTGACCTGATTTCAA
>NW_026075487.1:0-1392 GCF_014885135.2 Alexandromys fortis
GTGCTCTCTCTCCTTCTGCTCCTGATTTGGACCTTGAGATTTCAGTCCGGTGCTCCAATGTAGTTTTAAGAATGAACGTGCCCCCATCCCCATCCTCCAAAACACTCCTGTGTTAAAAGCTTGAACTCCAACAAATTAGGTCCCTTGAAGAGAAGGGATCTAGTAGAAAGTTGTTCGTTAAGGATGTGGCCTTGAAAGAAGTGTTGGAAGTTTGGCTCCTCCCTTTCTCTGTTTCCCAGATGGCATGAGGATCACAAGCATGCTACACTACACATTCCTTACCATGATGGTCTACCTCATCTAAAAGCAACAGGAAATGGACCATAAGCAGAAATGTCTGAAACTTTAAGCCCAGACAGACCCTTCTTTTATTCAAGTTTATCATCTTGGGTATCTTGTTACATCAACGCATAGCTGACCAACACACTGACCTGGTGGAAACTCACAACTTTTGAGTTTCAATTGTGAAACTTCAAAATTAAATTGCATTTTTCAGTAAAATTTTTGGCTTCTCCATTCTGAAATTACTGTCCAATAGGAAGCAAAGTAGGTTCATTTTAGTGGTTGCTATGCTTTTTGACAAATGTAATGAATGGAAACACAATTCTATCCATTAGCACACTAATATCTGGGTCCTTATCAATGAACTGATGCATTCAGGAAAATGGAAATTTAAACCAAATTCATATGAAGAAGATTGATTAAAAATATGACTTGGTTTACTCATCCATGGACATTTTAGTCTTATGTATTGGAGTTCATCTGGACATAAGATTAGAGTACTGGGTAACTCAGGTCCCATGATACGAGGCTTCCCGTTCCACATCCACCATCATCCCACCGACCAGACTGGTGTCTATTTAGCTCAGCTGAAATTAAAGACACCCATGATCAGAAAAATCTCAGTATAATGAGAGACTTTAAAAGAATTGGTTTTAATATAATAAGAAATTTTGGGAGAGAAATCTATAATTATATTTTCAGAAAAAAGTGCTAATCTTCAGGCATATGGATATTAACTTACTCATCCTCTGCAAGAGGTTTTTTGGTTTTTGCAAAGAAACTTGTTTTGGAGTGCTGAGGACCAAGAGGTTTTAACATGGTTAGGTAAACAATCTATCCCTAAACTATTTTGCCCAACCTTTCTGTGGGCACATTGACCATTAGTGAGTACCAGCTCCCACCCTCTAACTCCTCTGGTATCTCAATACCTTCAGCCTGAATAAAATTGTGCATAGAAATGTCTGTTAAAATATGGGCATCATATCAGTTTTGTTGAGCAAAGATAATTTGTTGTCGGGCGGTGGTGGCGCACGCCTTTAATCCCAGCACTCGGGAGGCAGAGGCAGGTGGATCTCTGTGAGTTCGAGACCAGCCTGGTCTACAAGAGCT
>NW_026075488.1:0-1423 GCF_014885135.2 Alexandromys fortis
CATTGCCTGCTCTTCCAAAGGTCCTGAGTTCAATTCCCAGCAACCACATGGTGGCTCACAACCATCTGTAATGAGATCTAGTACCCTCTTCTGGCCTGCAGACATACACACAGACAGAACATTGTATACATAATAAATATTTATATATATACATACATACTATATATATATAACAGGATCTCACTGTGTAGCTCTGGCTACCTGCAAGTACAGACGTACCAACCTGGCCTTGAGCTAACAGAGGTCCACCAGTTTGTGCCATCCCTGTGCTGGAATTAAAAACATGAGACACCATGCCCAATCTCTCACATCAGTAGTTTTTAACCTGTCTATCAGGAAGCGTGAAAGACACAGGAGGTTCATGTTGTATCACTACTGGGTAGCCTGCTGCAATGTCTGTCCAAGGCTTGGCCATTTGTGCTGCTGTCTCCTGCTCCTGGCTTGCTCAGGAAGATACCTGGAATGGTTTCTTTAAGGATAATAAGTAGCAACACAGACCTAGATTCTTTCCCACTCCCCACCTCTCAGGGTCAATTCCTCTTCTTTTGACAAGGAAGTGTCTTAGGACAAGTCCGGCAGGCACTTGCAATAACAGCCCTGCTCAGAGTCTTTCCTGACAGTGAGTACTCGCAGATCAAGGCTGAACTCTGAAGACCTAGGAAGTTAAAGGCTGGTTGCCCTTTTCCTTTCTAAAAAAACAGAGTTCAGAAGTCATGGGCATTTTAGGGTTTGGAAAGCAATGGCTTCTCTATTGAAACCAGACTTTAAAGAAACTGGGAACCAAGAGTGAAAGGGGAAGCTGTGGAACAGGGTCCTGGAGAAGAGAAACTGGGAAAAACAGAGAGCTAAGAGTGAAGAAGTAAGGGCGAGGCTAGAAGGGCGCGGCTGAGTGGGGGAAGGGCGGGGGAGTAGGAGTTGGACTGCTCCGACAGCTCCGAGCTAGAGAGACCAGAAAGGGAGGGAGGGGAAGGGAGAACTAAAGAAGGGGGAGGGATGGTACGGAGGAGGCGGGGCCGGGAGTAGGGAGTAGGGGCGGGACGGAAGAAGAGGAGAGGGTGGTAGCCGGAAAAGGAGGAGCCGGGAGCAGAGGGCTCGTCCCCAAGTCTGTCAATTGGGTAAAAGCTGCGCGCTGTTAGTAGCTTCAGTTCAGCCGCAACTCAGAGTCTAGTTGGAGTACCATCCCTTGTCCCAGCCAACCATGGCCAACCCGTTACGCGCCCCCCTGATCCTGATGGCGGCCCTGGCCTTGGCTTCGGCCGCGACCCCCAAGCAAAGTCCGCGCCTGTTGGGAGGCCTGCAGGAGGCCAATGTCAACGAAGAGGGCGTGCAGCGAGCGGTGGACTTCGCCATCAGCGAGTACAACAAGGGCAGCAACGACGCGTACCACAGCCGCGCCATGCAGGTGTTGAGAGCCCGTAAGCAG
>NW_026075489.1:0-1422 GCF_014885135.2 Alexandromys fortis
TTCTGAGATGACTGTGATAGACATGTAGAAGGACTCAAAACTGTTGGATAGATATATATTAGAATCTTACAATGACATTAAATACTTATTTTAGACATAAAGAGTATCTGGGTGGTGGGTAAAAGTTATGATTTTATTATTTTAAGTAGGATAGCATTATTTCTTGTTTTAAGAAACGTTTTAATTTCTCCTCAAAAAAATTGTTTAAAAATTTAAATTATTTCATATAGAAGGAACTTAGATAAATATAAGGAAAAGAATAGGTAAGGGTAGATGACTTGCATTGTGGCTAAAGGGACTTGCTGCTCTTCCAAAGTACCTCAGTGCAGTTATCAGCATCAATGCTGGATAATTCACAGCTGCCAGTAACTGCAGCTCCAAGATTAACTCAAAAAACAAAAATAGTAGCCTTTCTTTACACAGATGATAAATGGGCTGAGAAAGAAATCAGAGAAAGATCACTCATTGCAATAGCTACAAATAGCATATATATTTGAGAGATAACAAGAGAAAGAAAGATAGAAATAATATAATTAACAATCCTTTAACTTATAAAGGAAGCTTATAACTTTAACTTATAACTTACAAAGATAAATAAATCTTGGTGAAAAGCATATTTCCTGATGTTGCATTTGCTTTGATTTACTTTTAAAATGAAATCTACTCTAATGATCAAGAAACTTGCACATCCTTTTCTGCTATTAGCTATTACATCTTTTGATCACCAATTTATTTTTTAATTGCATTTATTAAATTTGAAAATTTGGGACTATTTCTGAAAATATTTCAAAATTATGTAGTTTTGTTTAGCGTTAACTGTCATGTTGACAGAATTTAGGATTTTCTTGGGAAAGAATCTCAATTAAGACATTGCCTAGATCAAATTTGCCCGTAGACATGTATAGAGTGTTGTTATGATTGTAATTTGCTGTAGGAGGGCACAAACTACTGCTGGCAGCACCATTCTCGAGGAAGTTGCAAAGTATGTAAGAGTGCTACTATGCATTAACCTCCCTGCCAGCCTGTAAGCAGCAACCTTCATGGCTCCTGCCAAGCAAGCTGTTTTGACTGTGAAGTGAATTCACATTCTGTACTTGATTCTTCCTATGCTGAACCATAAACTGGAAGTTAAATCGACCCTTTCCTACTAGAGTTGCTTTTGGTAAATATATTTGTCATAGTCACAGGAATGAAACCGGAACAGGCATATTAATAGAAAAGATGAAGGTAATTGTCTGATATCTAACTTGACTTAGAACAATTATTGCACCCAGTGGAATATGGTAATAATTCATTAAATTGTCAAAATCTCAATTGTTCTTAGAAGGCCTCCCTGAATTATTAAAAAAAAAAAACACTGACCGAAAATACTCATGGAATACTTACAGCAGAAACCTAAATTTTGGTTATCACTAGTTTTGC
>NW_026075490.1:0-1366 GCF_014885135.2 Alexandromys fortis
TTTTTTTTGGTTTTTCGAGACAGGGTTTCTCTGTAGCTTTGGTGCCTGTCCCGGAACTAGCTCTTGTAGACCAGGCTAGCCTCGAACTCCCAGAGATCCGCCTGCCTCTGCCTCCCAAGTGCTGGGATTAAAGGTGTGCGCCACCACAGCTCGGCTTTATATAAACTCTTATATTTGAAATTATCAAAAATTATTTTTTAAAAAGAACTGAGGGCTGAAGACACAGTATAAGGACAAAGTGCTCGCTCACCTAGCCTGTGAGTCTTGGGACGGCCAAAAAAAAAAAAAAATAGGGAGCATGACCAAAGGCTGGGTGGGAAAAGGCACTGAATTCATCTTGACAGGTAGACAGCCTTTTTGTAAGTAATTACTTCTTAAGGAATTTATCCTGAGGACATTCCCAGCAATACAATCCTAAATTGTACACACATTTATGGGAAGGAAAAAGTTATAACTACAAAAAGTATATAATTTGGGGGCTGGAGAGATGGCTCAGTGGTTAAGAGTACTGGTTGCTCTTTCAGAGGTCCTGAGTTCAATTCCCAGCAACCACATGGTGGCTCACAACTATTTATAATGAGATCTGGGGCCCTCTTCTGGCTTGCAGGCATACATGGAGGCAGAATGTTGTAAACATAATAAATAAATCTTTTAAAAAAAAAGTATATAATTTGTCATGATAATCCCATAGTGGAATATTGGTAGTAATCCCAAGTGTTGTAAAAACACATTCAGTATTAGGATGTATTTTCAGATTTACCGAGTAAAAGAACTGACTGAAAGACCTAATTCCCTTTTGTGTATTGTGCGCGTGTGTGCACACGAGCACCAGACATGTACTTGATCAGGTCTGGATGATAGGGACTCTACATTTTCTATTAAAATTTTTTTCTAGTATGATAAAAGAACCACATATTCTTTTAAGCGTTAAAAAACAATCTGTATTAGTGTTTTGCCTGCATATATGCATGGATGAAACAAGCATGCCAAGTGCCTCAGAGGCCAGCAGAGGGCACCCATTTGCTGGCGCTCCAGATGCTTGTGAGCTGCCCCGTGGGTGCTGGGAACTGAACCCGGTCCTCTGCAATAACAGTAGGTGTTCCTACCTGCTGAGCCCTCTCTCTAGTTCCTTTTTAAAAACACTGAAAGAATCAAATAGCTTTTGTCTCTGAATACTGTACAGAAGCCATGAAAACAAAACTTCAGAGCTTTCAGCCTGGCGTGGTGGTGCACACCTTTAATCCCAGTACTAGGGAGGCAGAGGCAGGCTGATCTCAAGTGTTTTTATTGAGCTAAACATTTCCCCCACTCCTCTAAATTAAAAAATTTCATTTTATGCGTTTTTTTTTTTTTTTTTTTTTTTTTT
>NW_026075491.1:0-1418 GCF_014885135.2 Alexandromys fortis
TGCTTCTTTATTTTCTTTTCTTGAGGTGATGAATGCAGGGTCTCCCTACCTGCTGCCCAAGGCTAAAACTGTAGCCCAAATAAACCTTTTTTATAGCTTGATATGTTTCAGACATTTATTACATTAACAGAAAGCTATGGACACAAATCACTTGTTGCTCTTTCTTTTTAATGGACATTTTGTCTTCCTTAGACAATGTATTTGTGTTTCTTAACTTTTAATGTTCTGAAAATTTCCAACAGATTGTCCACTTTTTTCTTTGTCATACTTTGTCTTTTTTTCTCCATTAGAGATTTTATTAACTTATGGAACTTTAACTTATGGAACTATTAACTTATGGAAGCCAGGCCCCTGTGTGGATTGACAATTTGCATCAAGCATTCAAAGGTGCTAGCAATCTCTGTACACAAATGCCAGCTGTTATCCTTATTGCCCTCAACTTTTTTGATGCTTATGTTTATCTGTTTATTTCGTTGCCATTTTAATGTCTTTATAAATATATTTACTTTGCTATTTTAATTTAAACACGTGCTCAGATATTTAATTTTTTTTTTTTTTTTTGGTTTTTTGAGACAGGGTTTTTCTGCAGCTTTGGAGCCTGTTCTGGAACTAGCTCTTGTAGACCAGGTCAGATATTTAATTTTAACAAGTTAGAGTTTTTATGAGACTCATCCAACCTATCTATCACCCATTGTTGGACATTTAGGCTTTTACTTATTTAAGAAAAACTGATCATATATATATACCTACAATGAACAGATAATGTATTTTTCTTTTTAAAACTGACACATGATAATTGCACATATTCAAGGGTAGAGTGTATGACACTCAATGCATGTTTACGGTGACATGTAATGATACTGGGGTTTTGCCATAAGCTTTCATTTCTAAACAACCAACTCTCCAACACCAGTTATTTTGAGGTATACAATGATATGTGTTTTTCTATACTGTCTAATATTATCAATTATCTCCCAAATCTAAGTACACCACCGGTCTTCTTTTCTTTTCCTACTTTGAATGGTAGCCGCATAACATGCTCAGAAGTGTCCTCTGCACTAATGGGTGTGACATCATATGGGTCATGTCTGTGGCTATGCTGCCTCCTGATGGACTGGACCATGAGACATGGATGTTCCCAAGTTCTGGCAGCATGGAAAACGGTATTGACAATAGCCACAGTGTTTAGTTTCAACAGCCCCCTTGGAGAGGCAGTGACCCAGGAGAGAGAGGAATGACATAAGCCTTTCCCCTCTCCACACTGGCTGGTACTTCCTCACTAACAGTATAAAGTAGGGACAGGGGGCTGCCAGAGCTCAGCTCTGTGGACTCTGGATTCACCCTAGCCTCCTCCTGACTGTAATTCTTTCGTAATGGCTCACTCCTTGTTTTTATTTTATTTTTATTTTTTTGCAACT
>NW_026075492.1:0-1386 GCF_014885135.2 Alexandromys fortis
GGGGGACTTGACTGGGGGAGGGGGAGGGAAAGGGGAGGCGGAGGTGGGGAAGAGACAGAAATCTTTAATAAATTAAAAAAAAAGACACGTATTTTCAGAATTAGCTCATATAGTTGTGCAGGCAGAAAACTGTGGAATGTGTTGTGCAAGCCAGCAGCTTAGAAATTCATCCAGGAATTGATATGAAAAAAAAAACTAAAACAGCCAGATGGTGGTGGCTCATGCCTTTAATTCCAGCTGAGGCAAGTAGATCTCTGTGAGTTCGAGGACAGTCTAATCTACAGAACAAGTTCCAGGATAACCAGGGCTACACAGAGAAACCCTATCTCAAAAAAAAAAAAAAACTTAAAGCAGCTTGGTGTAGTAGTAAACGCCTTTAATTCCAGCATAGTAGCAGAGGCAGGAGGATTTCTGTGAGTTCAAGGCCAACCTGGTCTACACAGAGAGTTCCAGGAGAGCCAGAGCTTCACAGAAAGAACCTGTCTCAAAACAAATAAACAAACAAACAGAGGGAAAGGTTTGTTTTGTTCTTGAGAGAGGGTCTTCTACGCAGCCCAGGCTGGTCTCAAACGCACGTGCCCACCTCCTGTGTGTTACAGGTGCATGACTCCAGCACCCTTTTGTGCATTGCTGAAGAGCAAGCCCAGGGTCTCCTGGACGCAGGGCAAGCACTCTGCATTAGAGACACAGTCCGGCCCACAGCATACATTTGCAAAGATCAATCTATGGATGCTGTGCTTCAGACTGAACAGAACGACAGGCATACTCGGCAGGGTTCTGCTTTATGACTGGGTCTCATTGGTCACCTCCTTCTCCATTTTTCACTGATATGCTTCAAGCAGAGACCACAAATGAAAAATGAAGTCTAACTTTTAAGGCTGTCCTTCCTATGCCACCTCAATTCCAATTCATTCGGGGTATCTGGTTCTTCGGCTCTGCAAACTTGGAACAATAGAGTCTACTGGATGCGGTTTGCCAGAGTCTGTTTCTTTTCACGGACTTGCGAGCGATTTCTGGGAAACGCTGATTATAAGTGCTTTTCGGTGGACTTCACAAGTTGACCCCCAGGTAGTATACTGTCAAGTAGAATCGTCTTTCAGAGAAGTGGGGGATGGCAAGCCCTCCAGGCAGCCATTGTCCCTGCTGGTACTGAATCTGCCTGTTCAGCTTGTGAAAGCATGGCCTGATCCTCCCAAAGCCTGAATGCTGACAGCGCCACCTCCACCGCGCCCCTGCCCCTGCTCTGCCAGGCATTGTGAGGGGTGGGATACCAGGGGAGCTTAGGCCGCTTTGTAGTTTACCATTTCAGCACAAATGCGAGAGAGAGAGAGAGAGAGAGAGAGAGAGAGAGAGAGAGAGAGAGAGAGAGAGAGAGAGAGAGAACAG
>NW_026075493.1:0-1421 GCF_014885135.2 Alexandromys fortis
CTAAACTTTTATACATGAAAAAGAATCAGTCAGCTCTACTTTAAATCTTTAGGGTACATACCCACTCATTAATAGTTTTTTATATCAGGAGATTGAGGACAGAAATGGGTATAAGGAATTAATCATCAACCAACCATATAGTGATATTTTGTTTATATTTTAACAAATAAAGCTTGCCTGGAAATTGGAGTGCAGAGCTAAGACACTAAAGGCGTGGCGTGGCGTGGCTCATACCTTTTTTTTGTTTGTTTTTTTTGGTTTTTTTGGGGGGGAGGGTTCTAGACAGGGTTTCTCTGTAACTTTGGAGACTGTTCTGGAACTAGCTCTTGTAAGAGCAGGCTGGCCTCGAACTCACAGAGATCCGCCTACCTCTGCCTCCTGAGTGTGAGAATTAGCATTTTCAAAGGCCAGAGATTCAATTACTATTCGTCTAGCTTCTTTGATGTCATTCTATTTACTTCTGATGTTAACCTTTGTAAGAAATCAGTGAAGGTTTCTTTTGGGCCCTGTATGACTTTAGTAAATGACTCAATCTTCTTTCTTACGTCTCCAATCCTGTCCCAAACATTCAAAGCTGCTGCACGGCATAAAGCCAGGATGTGGCCGTCATATAGAGATTGCCTTTCTATAGCAGTATAATCTCCTTCTTCAAGAAGGTGATCTTGGGAAGTTTCCATGCCTCCTGCTCTACTGCGTTGCTCAATGGTCTTAGCCTCCTCTTTCCACCAGGTCCTCCATTGTAATTGTGGACCAGGCTCCTAGACTGCTGCAACCAAGTCTCTCCCCTCTTCAGGGATATGTCTATTCCAAGTTGACCACAAGTTTAACATCTACTTCACAAAAGGTGAATGCATGCCACGTGAGACTCTCGCTTCCCTGAATCCCCTTAAATCTAACATTGCCACAGGAGTCCAATCAGCTCTTGCAGAACCTCTATCATTTGGCAGTTCCTATAAAGTTACTGGATATGTTGAGATTGGTTGTTTGAAAACCTTAGGCTGTTCTTCTCTAACCTTATAAAGCAATGCTGAAATTGGTTCTCCATTAAATTCCTCTGTCTATATTTAAATATCTCTGTGATCTGTTTTATTAAGTTTTTATAAGGTCTGTACCTTGGCATTCATAACAAACACCTTTTTTATTTCTTTTGGTTTTTTGAGACAGGGTTTCTCTGTAGTTTTGGAGCCTATCCTGGAACTAGCTCTTGTAGACCAGGTTGACCTCAAACTCACAGAGATCCACCTACCTCTGCCTCCCGAGTGCTAGAATTAAAGGCGTGAGCCCCACTGCCCAGCTCCAAACAACTTTTTTTATTTATTATGTATACAACATTCTGCCTCGATGTATGCCCACATGCCAGAGGAGGGTGCCAGATCTCAGTACAGATGGCTGTGAGCCACCATGTGGTTGCTGGAAATTGA
>NW_026075494.1:0-1421 GCF_014885135.2 Alexandromys fortis
AGAAGTGTTTCTTTGACATATGAGGGTGCCCTTGTATTGGGGGCATAGATGTTCAGTATTGAAACTTACTCTTGATGGATTTTTCATGTGACTAATATGAAATGTCTTTCTTTGTCTCTTTTGACTGATTTTAGCTTGAAGTCTATTTTGTTAGATATTAGGATAGCTACACCTGCTTGTTTCTTAGGTCCATTTGATTGGTATATTTTTTCCCAACCTTTTACTCTGAGATAATGTCTGTCTTTGAGGTTGAGATGCATTTCTTGTATGCAGAAGAGGGATGGATTCTGTTTTCATATCCAATCTGTCAGCCTGTTCCTTTTTATGGGTGAGTTGAGTCCATTTACATTAAGGGATATTAATGACCAGTTATTGCTATCTCCTGTTAATTTAGTTTTCATCGTTGGTGATGTTAATTTGTGCTTTTTCTTCTTCTTTGGGATTTGCTGTAATGAGATCATCAATTGTCTTTGTTTTTGTTGGTGTAGCCATCTTCCTTGGGTTGGAGTTTTCCTTCTAATATTTTGTACAGGGCTGGGTTTGTGGCTAGGTATTGGTAAAATCTAGATTTGTCATGGAATATCTTTTTTTTGTCCTTCTATGGTGATTGACAGTTTTGCTGGGTATAGTAGTCTGGGCTGACATCTGTGGTTTCTTCATGTCTGCATAATGCTTGACCATGACCTTCTGGCTTTCATTGTCTCCTCTGAGATGTCAGGTGTAATTCTGATAGGTCTACCTTTATATGTTACTTGGCCTTTTTCCTATGTAGCTCTTAATATTCTTTCTTTACTATGTATGGTTAGTGTTTTGATTATTATGAGGCAAGAGGATTTTTTTTTTTGATTCAGTCTATTTGGTGTTCAGTAAGCTTCTTGTATCTTCATAGGCATATCTTTCTTTAGGTAGGGAAAGTTTTCTTCTATGATATTGTTAAATAAAGTTTCTGTGTCTTTGAGTTGAACTTCTACTTCTTCTATACCTTTTATTCTAAGATTCGGCCTTTTTATGTTGTCCCATATTTCATGGATATTTTGGGTTAAGCTTTTGTTAGATTTAATGTTTTCGTTAACTGATGAGTTTATTTCCTCTATTGTATCTTCAGCGCTTGAGATTCTCTCTTCCATTTCTTCTGTTGTTCATGCTTGCATTTGTGGTTCCTGATCTTTTTCTCATGATTTCTGTTTCTGTAATTCCTTCGGCTTGTGTTTTCTTTATTTTTTTCTATCTCAGTTTTCAAGTCCTGAATAGTTTCTTTTATATGTTTGAGTTCTTTTTCTTGGTTTTCTTTAAGTGATTTGCTGATATCTTTTTTTGTTTTTTCCTCCATTTCTTTAAGGTAATTTCTCATTTCATCTTTAAGAATTTCAAACATCTTCTTGAGTTTATTTTTTAGATCATTTTCTTCTGGTTCATCCATA
>NW_026075495.1:0-1468 GCF_014885135.2 Alexandromys fortis
TCTCTCTCTCTCTCTCTCTCTCTCTCTCTCTCTCTCTCTCTCTCTCTCTCTCTCTCTCTCTCTCTCTCTCTCTCTCTCTCTCTCTCTCTCTGAGTCTCTTTCTCTTTAGGTAGTCCCGGCTGTCTGGGACTCACTGTATAGACCAAGCTGGTCTGGGACTCACAGAGATCCCCCTGCCTCTGCGAGTGCTGGGATTAGTGGCATGCACCACCACCCAGTCTTCTTTAAAGGCTGAGTCTCACGTGTCACGGGTTGGGCATTGAACACACTACGTGACTGGGGGATTATAGGCTTTCGCTACCGTGCTTGCTTTTAAAATTGTTTGTTTATTTATCTTTATTTTACATCCTGATTCCCTCCTCCAAGCCCCACTTTCACCCCACTGGTGTAGGACAATTTTATATTCTGTCAATTATGTTTTAAATAAACGCTGATTGGCCGATAGCCAGGCAGAAAGTATAGGCGGGGAAAACCAGACAGGAAGTAGAGGTGGAGCAATGAGAACAGGGAGGAGGAAGCTCCTTCCCGCAGTCCTGTCCAGACGCCTAAGAAGCAAGATGTGACTTGTCCCGTTGAAAAAGGTACTGAACCTTGTGGCTAACATAGATAAGAATAATGGGTTATTATAAGTTATAAGAGTTAATAAGAGGCCTGAGCTAATGGGACAATCAGTTTATAACTTATGGAGACTTCTGTGTGATTTTTTTTGGGGGACCTAACAACTGTGGGAACTGGGCAGGACAGAAACCCCAACAAGCAGCCCTCTCATGCTACACCCCACCCCATTTGTCTTTTTTTGGTTTGGTTTGGTTTTTAGAGATTAGGTTTCCTTTCCCAGTAGCTATGAAGCCAGTTCTGGAACTTGCTCTATAGACCAGGCTGGCCTCGAACCACAGAGATCTACCTGCCTCTTCCTCTGAAGTGCAGGGATTAAAGGCCTGTGCGACCACTGCTTGGCTGTCTTATTTCTTAGTTACATCTATTTAGTGTGTAAGCGTGTGCATGTGGAGGTCAGAGGACAATTTATGTGAGCTGTTTCTCTCCGCCATGTGGGTCTCAGAGACTGAACTCAGGTCATCAGCATGGCAGTCATCATCTTTGCTCTGTGTAACACCTTGCCAGCTCCCCATATCTAGTTCATGGAGTCCTGAAGACCAAACAGGGGCTTGGTCCATGCAAGGTAAACTCCCTCCCAACTGAGCCACATCCTTAGTATCCCCTGTTTTAATTCAGTGGCTTCACTGTGCCTCAGTCCCATATCCCAGACCAGTCTATCTGTAATGTAGGTTCCATTTGGATTCCTCTCGATATACACAGTGCCTCCAAACCCGTTAGGTGCATTCTGACCACGTGAAATCAGCATTGTGTATCTGCTTCCGATCAGGGTTTGGTTGGTTGGTTGGTTTTGTCTTTTGTTGTTTGTTTGCTTTTTTTTTTTTTTTTTTTTTTTTTTTTGAGACAGGGTTTC
>NW_026075496.1:0-1373 GCF_014885135.2 Alexandromys fortis
TTTGTTAGATGAAGTAATTTTGGGGATTGCAGAGACCTTTCTGGGATCTTAGTCCATCAAACCATATTAACTTGGAAGGGATCTACAGGTTCTCATCTTTTGTGGAAACAAAAAACGAACCTCTTTTCCAAAGCAACTTATTTTTAGACCAAAATTTTGAAGTCAAGATACCTTTAAAGTATATATGTTGGTTTAGCTTAGCAGTCCAGACAATGAAATGTCTTGCTGTACTTAGCTCATTCACAGTCAAAAAATTCAAAGAAAATACAATAATACATATAATCCATAATTTCTCTGTATTCCATATTTACATAACTTATTTTTCTTTACTCCTTTAATCTATGACTGTCTATACTCTGTCTCTTTAAAGACTTTGTTTTATTTTTAAAACCATTTACTTCCTTTTATTTTTCCTCTCTCTCTCAAGCCTACATACATTTATCCAACACCGTGACCCATTTATAGTACTTTTCCAACCGAATTTGTCTTTGTTGTATATCTGTAATAATTTTCTGACCAGGAGTGCTTTTAAAATGGTGAGCAGCTTTGTTGCAGTGGCCTTGGATGCTGGATCTGCATCTCTTAGACTTTTAATATGCCAGAGATAGTTCACTGCTGGCTCTGGGACTGCTGGTAGGGCTGTCCTCTCCACCTCAACTCTGGGTAGCACCGTATAGCATATAAAACCTTTTCATCTGAGTAAAAGCTAAATCCGCTATGCAGCACAGTATATAGCCTGGAAATATCTCTGTTTATGGTGGCGGGAATCTGCCATGTTCTCCTGCCTTTGTACTCCTAGCAGACCCAATCCTGTTGCCTGCCCAATCGATGAGGATGGGAGGTCTTTCCATCTTTTAATAGATTCTCCAGTTCCTTTCTTCAAAAACTTGAAGTTCTTGCCATACAGGTCTTTCACTTGCTTGGTTAGAGTTACCCCAAGATATTTTATGTTATTTGTGGCTATTGTCAGGGGTGTTGTTTCCCTCATTACTTTCTCAATGCTTTTATCATTTGTATATAAGAGGGCTACTGATTGCTTTGTGTTAATCTCGTATCCTGCCACATTACTAAAGGTGTTTCTCAGCTGCAGGAGTTTGCTGGTAGAATTTGGGGTCACTTATGTAAACTATCATGTCATCTTTAAGTAGCAGTACTTTGATTTTTTCTTTTCCAATTTATATTCCAATACTCCTTTAGTGGTCTTTTTGTTCTCGCTAGAATTTCAAGTACTATATGAATAGATATGGAGAGAGCGAACAGCCTTGTATTGTTCCCAATTTTTGTGGAGTTGCTTTGTGTTTCTCTCCATTTAATTTGATGTTGACTGTTGGCTTGCTGTATATTCTGTTATTGTGTTTCTGATATCTCCAAGA
>NW_026075497.1:0-1422 GCF_014885135.2 Alexandromys fortis
GTCTAAGGTGTACTTATGGAACACAAAAATTCTGAAGAGTTCCATTCTCTCTTGCTTCAGTCTGACTCTGAGCCCTTTGAACTACAGTGACTGTTTCTAACTGTGAGAAAGAGAATCCTGAAGCCTTTGAGTGGGATTTTAATTCAATTAGATCCTTACCAATTTGATGCAGCAACTGAAGACCTACAGTCTCTTATTAATATGCTGATGCTAAGACACAAGAGTGAACAGAATGCCCATTTGGATAAGGCTTGGCAGCAAAGCATGTCATCACCATGGAAACCACAGAAAGCCATTAATTAGCTATCAAGTAAAATCATTGGAAAATTCTAGACCATTGTATAGTTGCCCTCTTTAAAGTAGAGGGCAAGGAGAGACTTGCACTTAAAGTAAGGCTCTCTTCGGAGATTAAAATTATAGTTACACAGAGACTACAAACTTTCAATGTGGAAGAAATGTTAGTATGTAGAAACAATGAACACAGTAACAATGAGATGAGGTTATTATAGTGCAAAAGTATAATTTCTGATATTGAGTTTTTTCTTGGCTTTTCTAAACTAAATAAAATATCTTAATGATAAGAAATTTAGCCTATTAATGATTTTGTGAGAAGAAAATTATCATAATAAAAATATGGATCCACTAGATGGTGATAAATGATGAAGAGAAGATATCACAGCATCAACGGGCAGAGGAGTGACCTACTGTTAATGGAATAGATGCAGGACATATCATTTGCCAGTTCATAGAGGGGGGAAACAAATAAGAAGGTGGTAAAAGAGAAAATTTAAAAAGTCAGACAAACACACAGCAACAAAAACTTTTTATCTAGATAACCACAATAACTGTAACTGGACAAAATTGATACTTTAAAAAGCAGTTTGTCAGGTTGCAAGTTATTGGTTAAAAATACATATAAATAAGTTTTGAAGATAACAGAATGAGTGCAGATATGCTAGAAAATATCAAAATAAAACAGATGCTCCATTGTTAATGGCTTTAAAGAGAATTCAAAGATTAAAATAATCACTTTATTAAGAATAAACAGACAAATACATACAAATAAGATGCTTAATATTAAATGAGTATTTAAAGATTTTTCAAATTTCAGCAATAAAGAATCATTGAAAATATTATTTTATCAGTTTTTGTTACTGACTATGAGCATAGTGCCCTTTTCATTATCTCAAAATTAAAGATCACTGATACTAATTACCTAATCAATTCAAGAATCTGTCTTGTGAAATTTTAACTAGTGGATTACTGAAACAACAGTCATGTGGTTTATAGGCATTCTTTATACTCTCCTCTGCCCTGTTCCTCTTTACCACCACCACCACCACCTTCTTCTTCTTCTTCTTCTTCTTCTTCTTCTTCTTCTTCTTCTTCTTCTTCTTCTTCTTCTTCTTCTTCTTCTTCTTC
>NW_026075498.1:0-1441 GCF_014885135.2 Alexandromys fortis
GAGAGAGAGAGAGAGAGAGAGAGAGAGAGAGAGAGAGAGAGAGAGAGAGAGAGAGAGAGAGAGAGAGAGAGAGAGGAGAGTGCCATGGCACAAATTTAAGGGAAGGGGATCTGTCCTTCCATCATGTTTAAACAGCAAGTACTTTTATCTAGTCCCAAATTGTTGGGTTTTGAGACAGGGTTTCACCCTGTAGCCCTGGCTGGCCTGGAGCTTCTCAGAGAAGCTTCCTTCTGCTGCAGATAGAAACAAACACAGTCATACCCAGACAATATGCAGAGAGTAAGAGAACTCGAACCACTCAGCCTTAAATGGGACTTCTCCATCAAATCCTTCCCCTCCGGGCTCAGGGAGTTCCGCTAAAGAGGCAGAAAGAGTGTAAAAGCCCGAAAGGATGGAAAACACCAAGGAAAAAAGGCCTTCTAGAGACACAGCTGACACACCTATGAACTCAAGAGACTGACAGCGTTACAAAGGGCCTTCAGTCTAAGCCAAATGGGTCCCCACACACCCATCTCTAACCCAGAAGCTATCTCCAATTGATCAAATGATAAGTGCTTGCAAAGGAAAAATCAGTTTTCTCCAATAGAGTCTAACTGGGCATCCAAACCACACTTTAGAGGAGGCCCATGCCCAGCAATAGGTGGCCAACACAAAACAAACTCAATAGGATTTTTGGAGGGTTTTTTGTATCATAATGCTTTGCTCGTCTTTTATAACCTTACAGATATTTTGCTTATATATTCTGGTTTCTGGTTTTGTTTTTGTGGGTTTTCTATGTGTGTGTCATATCTGAATGTGTTTCTTGTACTTTTTCTTTGTTTTTTTGTTGTTGTTTGTTTTGTATGATTCTGATTTGTTTGTTTTTACTTTCATCTATTTACTTTTTATCAATTTTTAGATAGCTATTGGGCAGCTCATCACTGGAAAACTGATTTCCTTCTTTCAGCAGTTACCAGTTGCCTGTAGCTGAGCCTCGTGAGCCTTCTCCCATGCATGTTGCTTTGCCATCCTTGTTCAGGTCTTGTATAGGTAGCCATAGAGGTGAGGCATCATGGGTGAAGCTTCCCTTTCATTTCTAGAAGACAAAATATAGAATCCAACTTCCTGGTCCTCTGGCTCTTACAGTCTTTAGCCCCTTCTTCTGTGCTGTTCCCTTAACCTTAGGTAATTGAATTGTGTTGTAACTCTATCAATTGGGATTAGGCACCCCACAATCACTTTTTCTCTTCATTTTGACCAGTTGTGGTTTTATGTAAGCGTCTAAGTCTGCTGCAAAGAGAAGCTTCTTTGATGAGGAGTGAGAGCTACATTTATCTGTATGTATGAGGATAATCTTTTTTTAAATATATTTATTTATTAAAGATTTCTGTCTCTTCCCCACCGCCGCCTCCCCTTTCCCTCCCCCTCCCCCAATCAAGTCCCCCTCCCTCGTCAGCCCAAA
>NW_026075499.1:0-1309 GCF_014885135.2 Alexandromys fortis
AGTTAGAGTTACTGTGAGGGTGAGGGTGAGGTTTAGGGTGAGAATGAAGGTGATGGTTAGGGTTAGGTTTAGTGTTTTTGGTTAGGGTTAGGGTTAGGGTTTAGGGTTAGAGTTAGGGTTAGGGTTAGGGTTAGAGTTAGGGTTATAGTTACTGTGAGGGTGAAGATGAGGTTTAAGGTGAGAATGAGGTTGAGGGTGAGTGTTAGGTTTAGTGTTTAGGGTTAGGGTTAGTGTTAGGGTTAGGGTTAAGGGTTAGGGTTAGGTTTAGGGTTAGGGTTAGGGTAAGGGTGAGTGTTCAGGTTATGATTAGGGTTAGGGATAAGGTGAGGGTGCGGGTGAGGGTGAGAATGAGTGTGAGGGTTAGGGTTAGTGTTAGGGTTAGGATTAGTGTTACGGTGTGGGTGCGGGTGAGTGTGAGAATGAGTGTGAGGGTTAGTGTTAGTTTTAGGGTTAGTTTTAGGGATAGGGTTAGGGTTAGGGTTTAGGGTTAGTGTTAGTGTTAGGGTTAGGGGTTAGGTTTAGTGTTAGTGTTAGTGTTAGTGTTAGAGATAGAGTTACTATAACGGTGAGTGTGAAGTTTATAGTGAGATTGAGGGTGAGGTTTAGTGTTAGAGTTAGGGTTAGGGTTTATGGTTAGGGTTAGGGATAGGGTTACAATTAGGGTTAGGGTTATGGTTAGGTTTAGGGTGAGGGTGAGTGTGAGGGTGAGGCTAAGAATGAGTGTGAGGGTTACGGTTAGGTTCGGGGTTAGAGTTAGGGTTTAGGGTTAGTGTTAGGGTTAGGGTTAGGGATTAGGGTTAGGATTAGAGTTAGAGTTAGAGTTACTATGAGGTTGAGGGTGAGGTTTAGGTTGAGAATGAGTTTGATGGTTTCGGTTAGGTTTAGTGTTTAGGGTTAGGGTTACGGTTAGGTTTAGGGTTAGGGTTAGGTTTACAGTTAGAGTTACTGTGAGAATGAGGGTGAAGTTTAGGGTGAGAATGAGGGTGAGGGTGAATGTTAGGGTTAGGCTTAGTGTTTAGTGTTAGGGTTAGGGTTTAGGTTTAGGGTTAGGGTTAGGGTTAGGTTTAGGATTAGGTTTAGGGTTAGGATTAGTGTTATGGTGTGGGTGAGGGTGAGAGTGAGAATGATTGTGAGGTATAGGGTTAGGTTTAGGGTTAGATTTAGGGTTAGGTTTAGGGTTAGGGTTATGGTTATGGTTAGGGTTAGGGTTAGAGTTACAGTGAGGATGAGGGTGAGGGTGAGTGTTAGTGTTGGGGTTAGGGTTAAAGTGAAGTGTTAGGGTTATGGTTAGGGTTATGATTTGGGTTAG
>NW_026075500.1:0-1361 GCF_014885135.2 Alexandromys fortis
TTTTTCAAGACAGGGTTTCTCTGTAGCTTTGGTGCCTGTCCAGGAACTAGCTCTTGTAGACCAGGCTGGCCTCGAACTCCCAGAGATCCACCTGCCTCTGTCTCCCGAGTGCTGGGATTAAAGGCGTGCACCAACACCGCCCGGCTCCATATTTTTCTTATCCATTCTTCAGTCGAGGGGCATTTAGGTTGTTTTCAGGTTCTGGCTATGACAAACAATGCTGTTATGAACATAGTTTAGCACATGTCCTTGTGGCACAATTGAGTATCCTTTGGATATATACCCAAAAGTGGTACTACAGGGTCTTGAGGAAGGTTGTTTCCAAATTTTCTGAGAAATGGCCACCCTTATACCCAAAGGGGCTGTACCAGCTTGCACTCCAACAGCAATGCAGAAGTGTTCCCTTTACCCCACAACCTCTCCAGCATAAGTTGTCATCAGTGTTTTTGATCTTGGCCTTCTTACATGTGTAAGATGGAATATCAGAGTTGTTTTGATTTGCATTTCTCTTATGACTAAGGATGTTGGGCATTTCCTTAAGTGTCTTTCAGCCATTTTAGATTCCTCTGTTGAGATATCTCTGTTTAGGTCTATACTGCATTTTTTATTGAATTATTTGTTCTTCTGATGACCAATTTCTTGAGTTCTTTGTATATTTTGGAGATCAGCACTCTGTCTGATGTGGGATTGGTGAAGATCTTTTCCCATTCTGTAGGCTGTCATTTTGTCTTGTTGACCGTGTCCTTTGCTTTCCAGAAGCTTTTCAGTTTCAGGAGGTCCCATTTATAAATTGTTCCTCTCAGTGTCTGTGCTACTGGAGTTATATTTAAAAAGTGGTCTCCTGTGCTAATACATTTAAGTGTACTTCCCACTTTCTCTTCTATAAGGTTCAGTGTGGCTGGTTTTATGTTGAGGTCTTTGATCCATTTGGACCTGAGTTTTGTGCATGATGATAGATATAAATCTATTTTAATTCTTCTACTTGTTGATATCCAGTTATTCCAGCACCATTTGTTAAATATGCTTTCTTTTTCCATTTGATATTTTTTGCTTCTTTGTCAAAAATCAGGTATTCAAAAGTGTGTGGATTAATATCCGGGTCTTTGATTTGGTTCCATTGGCCCTCCTGTCTGTTTTTATGCCAATACCAGGCTGTTTTCAGTGCTGTAGTTCTGTAGTAGAGTTTGAAATCAGGGGTTGTGATACCTCCAGAAATTCTTTTATTGTATAGGATTGTTTTGGCTCTTCTGGGTTTGTTTTTCCATATGAATTTGAGTATTGTTCTTTTAAGGTTTGTAAAGAATTGTATTGGGATTTTGATGGGGATTGCATGGAGTTTGTAGATTACTTTTGGTAAGATT
>NW_026075501.1:0-1423 GCF_014885135.2 Alexandromys fortis
AGACCAGCCTGGTCTACAAGAGCTAGTTCCAGGACAGGCTCCAAAACCACAGAGAAACCCTGTCTCGAAAAACCAAAAAAAAAAAAAAAAAAATTTACAAAATGTAATCTTAAATTTTAGCCTCAAAAGGGACAGATCTTCAGGAATGGAAAAAAAAAACTTTTATAGTGAATAAACCTTAATTCTCAGACCATTGTTGGCCTAAAGGCAACCACCAATAAAGAAAGGATTAAAGCACAGCCAGAAACTGGAAACAACCTAGATGCCCTTCAATGGAAGAATGGATGAAGAAAGTATGGAATATATACATATTAGAGTACTACTCAGCAGTAAAAAACAAGGACTTCTTGAATTTTGCATGCAAATGGACGGAAATAGAAAACAGTATCCTGAGTGAGGTAAGCCAGACCCAAAAAGAGGAACATGGGATGTACTTACTCATAATTGGTTTCTAGTCATAAACAAAGGACATTGAGCCTATAATTCGTGATCCTAGAGAAGCTAAATAGGAAGGTGAACCCAAAGAAAAACATACAGTCATCCTCCTGGATATTAACCTTCATCAGGAGATGAAAGGAGACAGAGACAGAGTCCCACATTGGAGCACCGGACTGAAATCCCAAGGTCCAAATCAGGAGCAGAAGGAGAGAGAGCACGAACAAGGAACTCAGGACCGCGAAGGGTGCACCCACACACTGAGACAATGGGGATGTTCTATCGGGAACTCACCAAGGCCAACTGGACTGGGTCTGAAAAAACATGGGACAAAACCGGACTCGCTGAACATAGCGGACAATCAGGACTACTGAGAAGTCAAGAACAATGGCACTGGGTTTTGATCCTACTGCACGTACTGGCTTTGTGGGAGCCTAGGCTGTTTGGATGCTCAACTTACTAGACATGGATGGAGGTGGGTGGTCCTTGGACTTCCCACAGGGCAGGGAACCCTGACTGCTTTTTAGGCTGAGGAGGGAGGGGGGACTTGATTGGGAGAGGAGGAGGGAAATGGGAGGCGGCGATGGGGAGGAGGCAGCAATCTTTAATAAATAAATTAATTAATTAAAAATAAAATTTAAAAAACACTATAACATCTTAATACCATAAATCATAATGACTTCCTATAAATACTAATTAGGTTAGTCTATAGTTATATAGGTGAAATGCTGTTAACATGAGTAACAAGAACACTGTTCTCCAAGCACAAGCCTATAAAAACCAGGATAACCATTCGTAGTTAACACTCCAGGTGAGGGGCTGGAGAGTTGGCTCAGTGGTTAAGAGCATTGTCTGCTCTTCCAGAGATCCGGAGTTCAATTCCCAGCAACCACATGGTGGCTCACAACCATCTGTAAAGAGGTCTGGTGTCCTCTTCTGGCCTTCAGACATACAGACAGACTATTGTATACATAATAAATAAATAAAT
>NW_026075502.1:0-1310 GCF_014885135.2 Alexandromys fortis
GTTAGGGTTAGGGTTAGGGTTAGATTTAAGGTTAGGGTTAGGGTTAGGATTAGGGTTAGGTTTAGGATTAGGGTTAGTGTTAGGGTTAAATTAGGGTTAGGGTTAGGGTTAGAGTTAGGGTTAGAGTTAGAGTTAGGGTTAAAGTTAGGGTTTGGGTTAGGGTTAGGGTTAGGGTTACGGTTATGGTTAAAGTTAGGGTTAAATTTAGGGTTAGGGTTAGGGTTAGGGTTAGGGTTAAGGTTAGAGTTAGGGTTAGGGTTAAAGTTAGGGTTAGGGTTAGTGTTTGTGTTAGGGTTAGGGATAGCATTAGGGTTAAAGTTAGGGTTAAGGTTAGGGTTAGAGTTAGGGTTAGGGTTACGGTTAGGATTAGGCTTAAGGTTAGGGTTAGGGTTAGGGTTAGGGGTAGGGTTAGGGTTAGGGTTAGTGTGAGGGTTAGGGTTAGGGTCAGTGTTAGGGTTATGGATAGTATTAGGGTTAAGGTTGGGGTTAGGGTTAAAATTAGGGTTAGGGTTAGGGTTAGCGTTAGGGTTAGGGTTAGGTTTAGCGTTAGGGTTAGGGTTAGTATTATGGTTAGGGTTAGGGTTAGGGTTAGTGTTAGTGTTAGGGTTAGGATAGCGTTAGGGTTAAAGTTAGGGTTAAGGTTAGGGTTAGAGTTAGACTTAGGGTTACGGTTAGGGTTAGGCTTAGGGTTGGGTTTAGGTTTTAGGGTTAGGGTTAGGGTTAAAGTTAGGGTTAGGGTTAGGGTTAGGGTTAGGATTAGGGTTAGATTTAGCATTAGGGTTAAAGTTAGGGTTAGGGTTAGTGTTAGGGTTAGGGTTACTGTTGTGGTTAAAGTTAGGGTTATGGTTAGTTTTAAAGTTAGGTTTAGGGTTAGGGTTAAGGTTAGTGTTAGCCTTATGGATAGGATTAGGGTTAGGGTTGGGGTTAGTGTTAAAATTAAGGTTAGGGTTAGGGTTAGCGTTAGGGTTAAAGTTAGGTTTAGGGTTAGGATTTAGGGTTAGGGTTAGGGTTAGGGTTAGGGTTAGGGTTAGGGTAAGGTTAGTGTTAGGCTAAGGATTGGGGTTAGGGTTAGGGTTAGGTTTAGTTTTAGAGTTTTGCCAGCAGAATTTTTTGAAGATCCTTTTCTTTTTCCATTGTATACTTTTAGCTCCTTTATCGAAAATCAGGTGTTCATAGGTTGGTGGGTTAAAGTCAGGGTCTTCTATTCGATTCCATTGGTCGTCTTCTCTGTTTTTATGCCAATACTAAGCTGTTTTCAATACTGAAGCTCTGTAATAGAGTTTGAAGTCAGGGATGGTAATGCCTCCAGA
>NW_026075503.1:0-1420 GCF_014885135.2 Alexandromys fortis
AAAAAAAAAAAAAAAAAAAAAAAGTAGAAACAGTATTTTTTGTTAGGTTTTCAGTCTAAACAGAACATAGAGGGTTTATGGTAGTATGTACCACAAGCCTCCATAATTGAAGAGTTAAAATTCTCCTCTTTCTTCAATTCTTAAGTCAGCCATACTTTTGAAAATTGTCATACACAATATCAGATTTCATTATAGCCATTTTCAGAAAGAATTGTTTTCCTTCAATTTAATTACTTCCTCATCTAACCCATGACCTGTGCCTTGTATCATGCAAACCCCAGTTCCTGTCACATTTGGCTCCCACCTTCAAAACCTCTTTCCCTCCCTCAGTGTCCCTTCTTTAGTTTGGTAGCCTCTGCCTACACTGACATATCTACATTGAAATTCAGAATCCACATACAAGACAGAATATTTTATTTTTTTAGATACACATTTCATGCATTGTATTGCTTTTAGTTTTATAGTTCAAGTTTCATTCAGAGTGGACCTTTTGCAAGTGATTTTATATGTTACATAATATATTTAAAATGCCAAAAATAGGGAGTTATACTGGAAGTCTTATGTTTTTGATTTTGGTAAACTTTTGTGTTACTAAGAAGTGATAGTTTCACTGTTTCCTAAGTTTCATTTGGCAAAAAATATGCAATTTCAAGTTAAATCTTTGAGATTAACTACCTGCCATTTGCAGATTATCAACAATTTTACTTACAGAAAATGAATCAGTTCACTATGTACAAATACTAGAATCAGACATATTTTTTTACTAAGTTATTTTTTATTCAGAAGGAACTCAGGCTTTCTGCTGCTTTCTGTGGTTAAGAAAAGTCACTCTGTTAACTCCAGCCTCAGTGGACTCTTTTTTAAGTGTTTGATCCTAATTTGCAGCTAAATAGAACAGGCAAATACAAGCTTTGACCACAAAACGTGAGGTTTAGAAGTGAATGACTGGCTGGCACGGAAGGAAACACCTGTTAGCTCATCAATGAGGTGTCCAAACCAAAAGAATTGTGAGTGGCAGTCTGGACTACCCACTAACATTTCTTCTCAGAGGTAATGAAATTAACGGAAACAGAAAAAAACAAAAGGGAAGACCCCAAAGGATCATAGGTTCATCACATCTACAGAGCCGCTATCAGCAAGTTTCATGGAAAATTCTGAGTTCCAATCCCACCACTGGTGGCTCAAGTCACCAGACTCTGTGATGCAATTCTTTTCCTGTTAGTTTTTGAAGCCATCACTAAATAACACATCAGTTTCTTCATCAGCAACATGTTCACTGTATTGCTGATAACGTGGAAAAAATAGCTAATAAGAAAAAAAAAACCTGAATTTTAAAATCTTTAAAAGAAAGCACAGGGTTTTTTTTTTTTAAGATTTACAATACAGAAATGGTATATATATATATATATACATATATATA
>NW_026075504.1:0-1359 GCF_014885135.2 Alexandromys fortis
AAAAAAACTTTTTTTTTTTAAAAAAAAGATCTTACTTTTTAAAAAGACAAAAAAAATCAGATTTTTAATAAAACATGATATTCTGAAAATAAACTAATAAAAAAAACAAAAATAAAGAAGGATGAATTTTGTCCCTATTTTTACTTATGGAAAAGAACATTATTGTGGATCCTATTTACCAAACAGAAAATGTGAACACCAATCTTGATGCAGCTTATCTCTGTAGATCTCTGTAAACTGACAGTTTAACCCTTTGGTGGACTCAGAGCAAGGTTTCAACATTTGGAGAAATGAAATGAAATCTCAGAGGATTTTCATGTTATAGTCACCTTTCTTATAACAAATGAAGCGTGTTACTAATTGACCTCCAGCTACTCCTTAAAGTCTGTTTTCCATGTTTTAGTCATTTCTGTCCCTAAATACAAGGAAATATATCCGGCTCTAGCCACAGAAATAGTTGCTATTTTCTGGTGTACAGATTCTAAGCTCATTGCCTTTATAGTCTATAAAGGAGGTGAACTGTTCATACCTCTCTTCCACCGCAGATACTGAGTTTGTGTTGAATTAATATAGTGTCTATACGTTTACCCATTCAGATACCTTTAAAAAAAAAAACCCACATAGATGCAATGAGTAACAGGCAAGTAAGCTGTTAGGGTGAGCTCAGGGCTTAGGAGGCTCAAGTCAGCGCTGAGGTCAGAGTTGAAAAGGTTGTGGCACAGTAGGGCAGTGATAGGTGAGCACAGGAAGCCTTAGGCTTTGTGTTTCTGCTGACCCCGTTCTTCCCTCCCTTTTTCCAGATGGCTTTGAGAGAAACTTCCGAAGCACAGACAGAGCTGTCTGATGACATCAGTGTTTATCCTGTCTACATTAAAATTAGGACTTAAGTTATACACGTTTACAAATGTGTCTCTGCACATGTGTAGAGGCTTAATCTGTTTCATATAAATACATATGTGTTTATAACATATATTATATTGTATACATACAATTTACCAAAGAAATGATGGTAGAATAATTTAAATTGGGAATGAAACCTTAAATGTGAACTGTTTTGCTGTGTTCCAAGACTGGAAACTCCCTAGGAAGTCATACTAGAAAAGTGATATTACAAATACCCAACTGGAACGTCTTGAAATCAGTTAAAGAAACTAGACTTTTAAACAGGGTGGTGGTGGCACATGCCTTTAATCCCAGCACTTGGGAGGCAGAGACAGAACTCTGTGAGTTCAAGGCCAGCCTTGTCTACAAGAGCTAGTTCCAGGACAAGCCCCAAATCTACAGTGAAATCCTGTCTTGAAAAACAAAACAAAAAGAGAGTAAAAAAAGAAAGAAAGAAAGAAAGAAAGAAAGAGAGAG
>NW_026075505.1:0-1410 GCF_014885135.2 Alexandromys fortis
TATACATAATCCAGATTCTCTATGTATATTCCATCTTTATGTGGCTTATTTTTCTTACTATATTATATTTTCTACAAGTTTAATATTTATTTTATCATCTATAATCCTTTAACCTATGACTGTCTGTAGTCTTATATATTATGGCTGTCTATACTCTTCTTTTTTCCTCTTTCTTTCTCTCAAACCTACATACATTTATCCAGCAGTGTGAACATTTTAAATCTAAATCTGTCTTTATTGTGTATCTGTAGTTATTTTATGACCAGAAGCAACTTTCCCCTTTTTGAAATATATACTAAGTGGGTATGGTTAGGACCAAAACAGCCCTGCCTGCTCACTCTGCCCAGTCCAACATAGCAGAGTTATGTTTACTGCCTCTGTGTGCCATGTACACAACACCAGTTCAAGTTATGCAGCAGGTCTGTGTCACACCATTAAACAGTTTGTGAAATGCTGATCACAAACTCTATTTAAATACATGGCATCCTGAAAGAGCCAGAGCTCATGTTGGCAGCACAGTAAAGGAAGCCACTATTTCAAAATCATACCTTTCTTTTTCTACTGCTGAATCAGGTAGACCTACCTCTATTAAAGGAATCATGCCTCTGTTTGCTTCTAGAAAGCATGGCCCACCGGAAAAAAAAATGTTGCTACCAAATAGCCATGGTTAACTGTGTTCTTTTTTGTCTAGATTCCTTTTTAAGATTTCTCAGATTTTATGTGGATATAGTTAACTAAGTTGGTATGCCAATTTGTTGGGGGAACCTGCTTGTGTGTTTCCCGGATGCCCAGACTCCCAAAATATTCACACAGAAACCATATTATTTGTAATTCTGTTTCTTCTTAAACATAATGAATATGGACTATAGATGTGAACAGGGAATTATCAAAATAAGAATGAAAAACAGTTAAGAAATATACTCAAAAATGCTCACTGTAATGAGTAATTAGGGAGATGTAAGGTAAAACAACTTGGAGAAGTCAAAAGATTTCTGCCTCTTCCCCACCACCGCCTCCCATTTCCCTCCCCCTCCCCCAATCAAGTCCCCCTCCCTCATCAGCCCAAAGTGCAATCAGGGTTCCCTTTCCTGTGGGAAGTCCAAGGACCACCCACCTCCATCCAGGTCTAGTAAGGTGAGCATCCAAACTGCCTAGGCTCCCACAAAGCCAGTACATTTAAGCAAGATGTGACTATGTCACTGAAAAATGTACTGAGCCTTGTGCCTAACACAGATAAGAATAAGAGGCTAATGTAAGTTATAAGAGTTAATAAGAAGTCTGAGCTAATTGGCCAATCAGTTTTATGATGAATGTAGACCTCTATGTGATTTCTTTGGGACTTTATGACTGTGGGAACCAGGCAGGACAGAAACCCTGTCAACACACACATACCACACCACACACACACAC
>NW_026075506.1:0-1371 GCF_014885135.2 Alexandromys fortis
ATGTGGAGAGCATTCCTCGTACCCGGCACCATGCCATGTTGAGCCGGCCTTTACAGCCTCTGTATGGTGAGGATCCACACTAACTCCCGTCATTGGGCCCCTGAGTCTATCATTAATGAAAAACTGTGAGAAGCTCCTCAAACAAAAGATATAATGATATAATTTTGGGCACCAATAGCTCCATCTTCCAGACAAGAAGAAAGGGCACCTTCCAAACCCAGTATTCACCTTTTAGTCTGGCCTAAGGTATCCTCCTTCCTAAATGCCTAGCCCACATAGAATTATGAGTGCTGTCTGCCAAAAATTAGTGCAGTGTAAAAGGGGTCTAAATCTAAAATTTTTAACATATGTATTAAACCCAAACACTTTACAGCATGTGTCAAACCTTTTCCAACATCTATAAGCAGTTACAAATATTATTAGATCAATTGCAGTAAGAGTACAATGATATACATTATTGTTACTAAATACCACCAGTTCCAGTCTCTGAGCAACAGTGACAGGAACCCCAATCTTCTCCCTTCTTAAGTGAAGAGAGGTTAATATTTTAATTAAAATGAGTTCTGTGTCCCAAGGATTAAAGCAGATGTTTAGTCTGCACCTTAGCTTCAAAGCAAACCAGAGTTCAAACTGTAGAGGCAGTTCAGCATTTGTGCTTCAGGGCAGGTGGGATTCCTGGGTGAGGTGAGCTGGATTCAGCTATCTGAAGCACATCCTGGCACTTATCTCAGCCCGGTCTCCCTGGACTCTGGAGGCAGGATGAGACCCTACAGAGTGGCGTAGCAGGTTCTGTTATCAGGCACTCCTCTCCTTGGGAGCAGGAAAGGCCGGACCACCAAGGATCTCTCCACAATGTCTCTGGAACTCCTCAGTGGGATGTCCACAGCCTCGACATCATCAGGTCCAGCTTTTATTTTATTTCTGTGAAAAAAAGCATAAACACATCCTCGACCCCAAATATATATAGGTCGGGTTTTTTCACAATGTATTGCAAGGGCTTTTTTACCTTGCCTTAGCAAAGGTCAGCTTGGTGTTATCATGCCAGATCTGTTTGCATCAGGATCTGTTTGCAACTTTCATAAGCTGATTTCAAGGAGACTTGTTATGCTCCACAATTTTTTTAATTATTATTAGCCATATATGCAGTTCCTCCATTGGAAGAGCCATTTGTAAAATTTTAGCATAAAATCCTTTAAGAGATTTTTTGCTATAACACTAGCAAAATACAGGCAATGATCTGGGAACCTTTGAATTGAGCAAAGGCAATTGTCCAGGAATCCATCTTAAAATTATCAATGAATCTATTATTTAGTATAAGAAACATTGATCATAGTCAATATTCTATTAAACCATTTTCCAGATGTTATCCTG
>NW_026075507.1:0-1421 GCF_014885135.2 Alexandromys fortis
GATGATGGTGGCGCACGCCTTTAATCCCAGCACTCGGGAGGCAGAGGCAGGTGGATCTCTGTGAGTTCGAGACCAGCCTGGTCTACAGAGCTAGTTCCAGGACAGGCTCCAAAACCACAGAGAAACCCTGTCTCGGGGGAAAAAAAAAGAAAATTAAAAGGTCAGCCAGGGGGTGATGGCGCATGCCTTTAATCCCAGCACTTGGGAGGCAGAAGCAGGGAGATCTCTGTGTGTTCAAGGCCAGTCAGGGCCAAGTTCCAGGACAACCAGAGTACACAGATGGACAAAAAAAAAAAAAACAAAGAGGGAGGGAGGGATGGAGAGAGAGAGAGAGAGAATTAAAAAGTGAAGAATGGTAATGCACGCCTGTAATCTCCGCACTCAGGAGAGGGTGGTGCAGGACGGTTCAGTTCAAGGCCAGGCTGAGATCCACCCTTCTGAAAAAGAACCAAGACAGTGAGAGAACGTATTTGCAAATCATGTATCTGACAAAAGACTTCAACGAAAACAAGGAATTCTCATGCTCACTTGGCTTGCAGCTTTTTTTTTCCAGCTTTATGGTGGTGGGAAATTGATACATGTTCACAGGAACCATACTTCAGATGCCTATGACCTTGCCCCACGCTGGGCAGCTCAGAACTGCAGTAGCTGCAGGCCTCGGGGTCTGCATCACGTCTACAGTGCACTGTGCTTCGGGCTGTGGCGCTACTAGGTCAGCACATGCAGTTTTCAACTCATGATGCATGTATCATGGATTTGGATTTGATCGCATTGAAAAGAGAGGATCATCTGCATTTGGGGGGTTTTGTTTTGTTTTGTTTTGTTTTGTTCTTCAAGACAGGGTTTCTGTGTGTAGCCCTGGCTGTCGTGGAACTCACTCTAAAAGCAGGCTGACCTCAAACTCACAGAGATCCACCTGCCTCTGTCTCCCGAGTGCTGGAATCTCAGCAGTAAGGAGCCAGGCACAGGGGTGCACATCTTTAATGCAGGCACTTGAGAGGCAGAGCCAAGAGAGTTCCTGTGAGCCTGACACCAGCCTGGTTGACAATGAGTTCCAAGGCTACATAGTGAGACCCCATCTAAACAAAAACAAGCAAACAGGAAGACAAACAACCCAACCTGAAAAACGGACAGGAACTCTGGACATGGCTTGCTAGAGCACCTGCCCAGCACGAGGAGACACTGGGTTCAATTCAGTATTCTCTACCTCCACCACCAAAGTCAAGAGATCTAAGCCAGGTAGTGGTAGCAATGGTGGTGATGGTGGCGTTGGTGGCGCACGCCTTTAATTCCAGCACTCGGGAGGCAGAAGCAGGCAGATCTCTGTGAGTTTGAGACCATTCTGCTCTACAAGAGCTAGTTCCAGGACAGACTCCAAAGCTACAGAGAAACCCTGTCTCAAAGAAAAAAAATAATAATAA
>NW_026075508.1:0-1426 GCF_014885135.2 Alexandromys fortis
CCCCAGATAGCTAACGGCAGATACTGCTAAGGCTGGTGCTCTCCAAAGAAATCTGGTCTGGTAGAACTAACAGTCTCCAGAGCCTATTTTAACCCCACCCATTTTCAAGCATATTTCACAGGTCACTCCTGCTGTCTGCGCCAAGACCACCTTACAAAGGGCCCTCCAGACAATGCCAACATCAGCAGCAGGTCTTGGCTCAAAAGGACACCTACCAACTAAAATCTGGTTTTAAAGGGCATATCTGCTCTCATGTCTCACTTATTCACCCGTGCCTCTCCTGTACAACCAGGGCACTTCTCTTTTCCATTCTTTCTGACAGTTAATGCCCCTTCCCATGGCTAGCCCCTTTCATAGGGCCAATAACAACAATATATTTTTCTCCTAGCCACCTGCCTTCTCAGCTCCCTCAAGGAACAGATGCCTGAGGTCTCCAAGATGGTAGTAAACTGGACACCTCTCAAGCCACAGCTCTTGCCGAGCCCACCAACTCCCAGCTCTCCCCTCTCCCACATTGCCCCATGCCCACAACCAGACTTGAGCCGGCACCCCTTTATCCAAAGAGTCTGGAATGTTTGGTTGCAAGCGTTACCCTAGCCCCCTGGCATCCATATATACAAGGAGTCTGGAACATTTGGCTGGGGGAAGTCACAGCACATTCCCCTGGGACCTGCCTCAGTCCAAACTCCACCTCCGAGAAAGCCCACCAAACAGTGACCCCTCCCACAAGCTATTTAAACTGCCCCCCCCCCCCCAGAGAATGACCACATGGTTCCTCCAGTTCTCCTTTCCCCTCTCTGTATTTTCCCAGAGGGTCTCCCTGGAACGTTGGCATCCAGTTGGCATCCGTTAAACCTGGGCTTTTTCTGATTTGGTCTGATTTGGTTTGATTTGGATTATTGCATCAGTAGAGAGGCTCACCAGGCCTAAGAAAAAAACTTTAACAGGGACATAGCCCAGTCCTTGAGAAGTAGGTTTAAACATAAACAGTGTAGGACCCAGCAGTGACAAACTCGACAGAGGCCCGAGTCTCAGTAGTTTACCCTAAAGCAATACCTGGTTCCAAGAAAGACCGCAAACTGAGACCACCCAGGTACCACCCAGGAACAGACAATGAAGAAGAATGAGTCTAGTTTATCTTTACTATAAGATGGATTTTAAGTCCTAGACGGAGGCAGGCTGTTTCATCAGTACACACACACACACACACACACACACACACACACACACACACAATTAAAGAGATGGAAAGCTGGCTCAGCAGTTAAGAAGTTCTTCCAAGCCGGGCGATGGTGGCACATGCCTTTAATCCCAGCACTCGGGAGGCAGAGGCAGGCAGATCTCTGTGAGTTCGAGACCAGCCTGGTCTACAGAGCTAGTTCCAGGACAGGAACCAAAACCACAGAGAAACCCTGTCTCGAAAAAC
>NW_026075509.1:0-1422 GCF_014885135.2 Alexandromys fortis
TTTTTTTTGGTTTTTCGAGACAGGGTTTCTCTGTGGTTTTGGAGCCTGTCCTGGAACTAGCTCTTGTAGACCAGGCTGGTCTTGAACTCACAGAGATCCACCTGCCCCTGCCTCCCGAGTGCTGGGATTAAAGGCATGCACCACCACCGCCCGGCTCTGTATATAGTCTTTATTATGTTTAGGTATGTTCCTTGTATCACTGATCTCTCCAAGACCCTTATCATGAAGGACTGTTAGATTTTTGTCAAAGGTCTTTTTGGCATCTAATGAGATAATCATGTTTTTTTTTTCTTTCAGTTTGTTTATATGGTGGATTACATTGACAGATTTTTGTATGTTGAACCATCCCTGCATCTCTGAGGTGCCTACTTGATCATGGTGAATGATTTTTCTGATGTGTTCTTAGATTCAACTTGTCAATATTTTATTAAGTATTTTTGCATAAATGTTCATGAGGGAGATTTCTCTGTAATTCTCTTTCTTTGTTGCGTTTTTGTGTGGTTTACAAATGATAAATGGACTGAAAAAGAAATCAGGGAAACAACACCCTTTACAATAGCCACAACTAGTATAAAATATCTTGGGGCAACTCTAACCAAACAAGTGAAAGACCCATATAACAAGAATTTTAAGACTCCACAGAAAGAAATTGAAAAAGATATCAGAAAATGGAAATATCTCTCTTGCTCTTGGATAGGTAGGATCAACATAGTAAAAATGGCAATCCTACCAAAAATAGTCTACAGATCCAATGCAATCTCCATCAAAATCCCATCACAATTCTTCACAGACTTCAAAAGAATGATGCTCAACTTCATATGGAAAAATAAAAACCCCAGAATAGCCAAAACGATTCTGTACAATAAATGAACCTCCAGAGGCATCACCATTTTTCACTTAAAGCATAGGCTATAGAGCTCTAGTAATAGAAATAGCTTGGTATTGTCATAAAAACAGACATGTGAATCAATGGAACCAAATTAAAGATCCTGATATTAACCCACACACCTTTGAACACCTGATTTTTAACAAAGAAGCCAAAATTGTACTATGGAAACAAAGAAAAATTCTTCAACAAATGGTGCTGACATAGCTGGATGTTGACATGTAGAAAAAGGCAAATAGATCCATATCTATTGCCATGCACAAAATTTAAGTTCAAGTAGATCAAAGACCTCAACATAAATAAAGATACACTAAACCTGATAGAAGATAAAGTAGGAGGTAGCCTTGGATGAATTGGTACAGGAAACCACTTCCTAAATTTGACACTTGTAGCACAGACACCGAGAGCAACAATGGGGCCTCCTGAAACTGAGAAGCTTCTGTAAAGCAAAGGACATGGTAAATAGGACAAAATGACAGCCTACAGAATGGGAAAAGATCTTCACCAATCCCACATCTGACACATGACTAATTTCC
>NW_026075510.1:0-1384 GCF_014885135.2 Alexandromys fortis
TAAAACCGGTCTCGCTGAACATAGCGGACAATGAGGACTACTGAGAACTCAAAACAATGGCAATGGGTTTTTGATCCTACTGCACGTATTAGCTTTGTGGGAGCCTAGGCAGTTTGGTTGCTCACCTTACTAGACCTGGATGGAGGTGGGTGGTTCTTGGACTTCCCACAGGGCAGGGAACTCTGATTGCTCTTTGGGCTGAGGAGGGGGGGGGATTGGGTGGGGGGGGGGGGAGGGAAATGGGAGGCGGTGGTGGGGAAGAGACAGAAATCTTTAATAAATGAATAAAAATAAAATAAAAAAGATGGAAATTATTCGGTAGACCCTGTCCTACTTATTTTTCTATTATCCTCATAAAACACCATGGGAAGAAAGCATTTTGGGGAGCCAAGAGCTTATTTCAGCTTCCAGTTGTAGTCAATCATGAATGAAAATCAGGTCAGGAACTCTAGGCAGGAACCTGGAGTCAAGAACTTCAGAAGAAGAGTCCATAGGGACTGCATTGCTTCCTGCCTTGATCAGCCTGCTTCCTTATACAGCCCTGGAGTGGCACTGCCCCTCTGTGGGATGGGAACTTCACATCAATCATCAATCAAGAGAACACCTCTCAAGCTTGCCCACAGGCCAGGCTAGGGGTGTCACTCTCTCAGTAGGGTCTCTTCCTTACCAAATTACTTCAGATGTGGCAAAAAAAATACAAACAAAAAACTGAACATGACAGACTTCTTGGAACAAAATAAGATACAAGAATGCCTTTATTCCCATTTTGTAAGCATCTGTGGCTGTATCTTACTAGCCACTGTGAAACAAAATATTTATTCCTTTTCTAATAAGCATGTACAGAATGGTACAACTTTGCTGGTATAATTTCAAAACCAGTAGTGGTGCAGCTATCCTGCTACTGTATGAACATTTTTCAACGGTCTGAACAGGTTGGGAGTGAGTGAGTTTGTGTTCATCAGGTTCGTCTCTATATTCTGAATCTAATCTAAAGTGTTTTAAAGCTACCTTGTAAAAATGACTCTGCATTTATGTGTGGTTTTCTTGAACTATAAAGTCTTAAATCAAAGATTGCTCAGTTAGTTCAATTGCACATTAACAAATTAATCGTGAGTATCTCCCACATAAGCTTTATTCTTAAGTAACAAGCATGGAGTTTGCTAATGTTCACTTGAAAAAAAAAAGCATAATTGCCCCATGTAGAGACTTGAAGGCTTAATTTATAAAAAATTTAAACATTCATTATAGTTTGTATACAATTTTTTCTTGTCAAAATAGACAGAAAGCAACTACTCAGCAACTCCAGAGATTGAGAATTATCTTCATAGTATGTGACTATCTCGAAAAACCAAAAAAAAAAAAAAAAAAACACTTTTAAACAAAA
>NW_026075511.1:0-1422 GCF_014885135.2 Alexandromys fortis
TTTTGGTTTTTCGAGACAGGGTTTCTCTGTAGCTTTTCGAGCCTGTCCTGGAACTCCCTTTGTAGACCAGGCTGGTCTCGAACTCACAGAGATCCGCCTGCCTCTGCCTCCCGAGTGCTGGGATTAAAGGCGTGCGCCACCACCGCCTGACTGTATAGTACATTTAAAAATGTAATGTATATAGGTTGTTAATCATCGATAATAGTCAAGCTTGTAGTTATGTTAGATTTTCTAGATGTACATAGATATATTTAAGGTAGACATTCTTCATATCTTTCAAAGACTACAGAATAGAACATTTAATGTTCCAGGCTGGAAAGCTTATTTCCCACAGGTACTACCCTGATTCTTCCACCAAACCATTTGCTACACTTACTAACCCTGTGATGCTGCAATTCGAGTCCAGGACCTCTTACCCCACCACTGTGCTAATTTTATGCAAAACAGCCTTACACCCCCAAAGCCTCAGGAGTATAGCAGGGCATGTTGTTTTGTCAGTACTTACCAGCATCCTGATACTGCAGGTAGGCTGGGTCACTGTCTCCCTGAAAGACCCCAATGATGACGACATCATCTCCATCCTTCAGGAACTCCTGGACCTGCTTCAGGGTCAGAATCTCCTTTGAGGGAGGCCCAGATTGCTCAATCATGTAGTCAACAATTCCTAGGAGCAGAGCACATGTCTGAGGAGGGGTCTTGCAGCTGACCACATCCTCTAGCTCCCAGCTGTATAAAGCAAGTTCCCATTCCACACAGTATGAAGAAGGTAGCAACCATACCATATTTCTCTCGTGGCCCATTGTAGTCAAAAGGCCTTCCTTTCCGGAAAATTTTCAAAGTGGGGTAGCCAGAGACATCAAACCTCTTGGCCAGGTCGGTCTGTTCAGTAGCATCAACTTTGGCTAAGGGAATTGGGGGAGAGCGCTTGCTGAGCTCTTTGGCTGCCTTCTCATATTCAGGGGCAAGTTTCTTGCAGTGGCCACACCTGCCAAAAGGAAGTCAATTCCATTAGGGACTTGTCCCAGCATGATGAGATGACAGACCAATCTCGTGATCCCAAACAACTCAATCACACCCACCAACTCTTGGAATGCCTCCTAAGTAGGAGTGCATGACAGGTCCCACAGTAAGTGCCTTTTGTTTATTTGTTTATGCCTGAGACAGGGTTTGTCTCTGTAGCCTTGGCTGTCCAGGAACTTGCTCTGTAAACCAGGCTGGGCTTGAATGAAATGTACCCCATAGTCTTGGGCAATTGAATGCTTGGTCCCTAGCTGGCGGTACTGTTTGGGGAAGCTTAGGAGCTGTGACCTTGCTGGAGGAACTGAAGAGGGTTTTCAGAGTTAAAAAGACTCCCATCACTTTCAAGTTGCTCTCTGCTTCATTCTTATGGTTCAAGATGGGGTCCTCAGCTTCCTACACTGC
>NW_026075512.1:0-1359 GCF_014885135.2 Alexandromys fortis
GCACCCTTGGTGACACACCTCCTCCAACAAGGCTACGCCTCCTAACCCTTCCTAAACAGTTCCATCAGTGGGGACCAAGTCTTCAAATATTGAGCCTGTGGGTGCCATTCTCACTAAAGAACCACACTCCTTCACATAAAGAAGAGCTCCAAATTTGGAGCCCCACAAACATGAGTGTGTGTATTTACACACTCACAAGTGTGCATTACATGTATATACCACACCCCCACAAATACACAAAATAAATGAATGAATGACCTTAAATGTAACTAAATGAATAGGAATTATTATTTTCCAAATATGAAACATCTCTGGGAACAATGATTGGGACAACATTGCTCCGTTCAGGTAAGGATGCCTCCTCCCTCAGTGGGCGCCCTTTCAGGTGGGAAAAGCTGCCTGCACCGCACCAAGGTCTCCAGTAGGGGGCATGCACTTTACCTGTGCTGGTTTATGTGAATCTGCCAACCCTTTGATACAAATGCAATTTAGCATTCTACACATGGAGCTATCGGATCTCTGAGAAATTAACAAACTTGCCTAAGGCCACACGGCTATTATTAAATGGCAGAAATGATAATTGAGAGCAGATGAGATTGTGTTTTGTCAGAAGCTGCCAGAAGCTCACAATGCTGAGCTTGAAAATGCTTTATTAAAAAGTCTCTGTTGACTCATGTGGCTTTTGCAGAAATAAAAACAGTTTTGGGGGATGGGCTTCTCCACTGGAGTAGGAGAGCGAGTGAGGCTCGCAATACTGGCTGCACATCACTGGTAGAGGAGCAGGGGGTAATGTGTAGGAGGCACAGAGTGACCCGAGACAGGAGCCACCGTGTGAGCCCCAAATGCTGCTTCCTTGTCCCTGGTCTTGGATCATCTGTCAGTCTGTGTGTGTACAAAATGCTGGCAGGTTAATCACTCAGCTTCCAAGTAGAGCAGCGCCACTCTGGGAAAGAGACGTTAGGATTCACAGACCTCAGTTCCGTGTGGACGAAAACCTTAGTTGTGGCATTTCCCAGCAGAATGGGAATGGGAAGGAGATGATGGAGACAAAATCTTCAGTGCCTCATGTGTACACCTGCACTATTTCTCTTTTTCTTTTTTCTTTTTTCTTTTTCTTTTTCGAGACAGGGTTTCTCTGTAGTTTTGGAGCCTGTCCTGGAACTCCCTCTGTAGACCAGACTGGCCTTGAACTCACCAAGATCCGCTTGTCTCTGCCTCCCTGAGTGCTGGGATTAAAGATGTGTGCCACCACCGCCCAGCAACACCTGCATTCTTCAAGGTGTGAGAGATGCAGATTAAAACCTAGGAAGCAGGCTTCCCATTGCAAATATGAAAACAATGGGCATTGCAAGCTGCAGG
>NW_026075513.1:0-1374 GCF_014885135.2 Alexandromys fortis
CCTGCCCTGCGGGAAGTCCAAGGTCCTCCCACTTCTATCCGGGTCCAGGAAGGTGAGCATCCAAACAGGCTAGGCTCCCACAAAGCCAGTTCATGTATTAGGATCGAAACCTAGTGCCATTGTCCTTGGCTTCTCATCAGCCTTCATTGTCCGCCATGTTCAGAGAGTCCGGTTTCATCCCATGCTTATTCAGCCCAGTCCAGCTGGCCTTGGAGCATGCTCTTCTTTTTTATATCAGCTCCAAAAGAAGCAGTTTAAAAATATTTAGTACTAGTTAGACACACATAATTACAGTTTTCTCTTCTTTGAATGATGAAGTTTAATGTATCCCAAACTGCATTAACACCTGGACTTGGGAAGTTATTTTCTGTATTTTCTATCACTGTTATGTCCATGTTTATTTAACCCATTAATCTAAGGTATAAAAATATCAAATTCATTTTAACAGAATATCTATTCTGGAAAAAAGTTCATTTTTTTTAGTGTATGTATATGTGTGTGTGTGTGTGTGTGTGTGTGTGTTGTACGCTTCTGCTGAGGCCAGAAAAGAACATCATATCCCCTGGAACTGGCATTACAGGCATTTGTGAACCTGATGTGGATGCTGGGAATTGAACTCAAGTCTTTTGAAAAAACTGCACAATTTTAACAGCTGAACCATCTTTCAAGCCCAGAATAAACACTCCTAAATTTGTTTCTGATATCAAGGAGCAGATCCAAAGACTTTTATTATTATCCTTTTCCAATAAGTAATACAATTTCCAGCGGCTTCTATTCTTTATATAGAGGGAATTTCAACTTTTCCCCTTAATGAGTTTATTTCCCCTTATTTTTATTCATAATTTTTCCTTATTTTAAGACAGTTTTTGCAATGACAGAATATCTGGTATTAATTTTTTTTAGAAATCATTTAGTTCACCTATTTATAAGGGTAAGTACACTTTGGAGACTAAAATTTTGCTACTTATCCAAGAGCAGAAATGCCTGGCTCTAGCTTTGAAATCCTGCTTAAATGCCCATCTATTATGGCTTTTATTATAAAATAGTTTTTTGACTCCATTTTTTTTTTCTTGGAAGACTTAATTTCACATGCTAGTTGACCTAACACATTTAAGTAATTTCATGTTATTTTTCACAGGATAATTTTGATATACTACACTTTACAAGAGTGTAGACGGTGAAATATCTTGCTGAATGGGCCTTGGCAGAATGAATTTGTGGTATGTGTGAAGGAGGCATGTTTGGTTTCATATAGGAATAAATATGGTGTCCTCAGACTTGGTGAATGGAGCCCTAGGCAGACAGTTTAGTGAAATACATCTTCTAACAGAAACTTATATGGTAAGGAACTTGAATTTAAAAGTTTTTTTTAAA
>NW_026075514.1:0-1418 GCF_014885135.2 Alexandromys fortis
GGCACAGTGCCCAGTGACAAACTTTGAGACATAGATCAGCAGACTTGACAAACAAAGAATTGGCATGCTTTTCTTAGGGTGTAGCGATCTTGTTTGGACACCTGCAATTCTGACCTGCATAATCTATTTACAAAAAATCTTTAGTCTAGTTTGAACTTGTTCTGAGGTGAAAGTGAGCTAATTGCATATAGTTAGTCTGAGCAAAAGGAACAAAGCAGACTTTTAAGTGTCTACAGTCCTCGTGGGACAAATAGGTCTAGTTAGGAAGCATGTCCTAGTATGTTTTCTATATAACAAAATTACATCACTAAATGAAAAGCATTTTCCTGACCACTCACAGATATATATGCCCATAAGATTGAGGTGTAAACATGAGATTACATATACACATCATATGAGATTACACACTACAGTGCAGGTATTGGGGAGGGGCTCACAAGGCCCCATCCCTTCCATGGGAACTGGTAGTAATTAATTAAAGGAGGGGGAGTCATTTTCTTTGGTACAGTCACTGGTAACATGTCTATGCTGTAGTAAGCAATTCCCAGTCTGTCCACCTGAGCTCATGCTCAATTCAATTCAGTGAGTGTCTCTGTCTATCTCTCTCTCTGTCTTTTTCCATCTCTCTATTTCTGTCTCTCACTCACACACATTACAGAAGAGGACTTTCTCGGAAGAAGAAGAAGGGGAAGGGAGGTGTGTGAGAGAAACGGTAATAGGAAGGTAAAAACGGCAAGAGTGAAAAAGTAAACTAAAGGGCATAAAGCAAGCCTGGTGGTGGTGGCGCACACCTTTAATTCCAGCAGTTGGGAGCCAGAGGCAGGTGGATCTCTGTGAGTTTGAGGTCTGCCTGGTCTACAGAGTGAGTTCTAGGACAGCGAAGTCTCCACACAGAGAAACCCTGTCTCGAGAGACAAACAAACAAACAAACAAACAAAGCAGTGCAGCTGGCCATGCGGATGCTTCCCTGCTTCTGTGTAGCCAGTGGGATATGAATGGAAGCACCTCCATTCTCTTCGGGAATAAGATCTCCACAGGCATTGCTCAAACATTTATGGGATAATTCAAAGCCAAAATTAAAAGTTCAACAGCTTTAGAACAGTGTAGATGTTTTTCAAACTATTCCTGTCTTCTTGGAGCCTTGGCTCATCCAGGAACAGGATATGTTGACTGTGTTTGGGGTTTGTCTGTATCTGTGCATCACTAGAAAACTTGGCGCAGTTATGGTCTATGAGGCAGATTAGTTTACTTGACTTTAGGGTCAGAACAAGGACCCAGATGGGAACCACGGTCTCAGCATGCAACTAGGATCCAGGCTCCGTGCTACATTCTTTATACCCACGATTTGATTTCATCCTAACAAAATACCTCAACCAATGTCTCTTTATAGCAAAAAAAAAAAAAAAAAAAAAAAAAAA
>NW_026075515.1:0-1418 GCF_014885135.2 Alexandromys fortis
TTTTTGTATTTGTCAAGACAAGTAGCTTTGGACCCTGTCCTGGAATTAGCTCTTGTAGGCCATGCTGGCCTCGAACTCACAGATCCATCTGCCTCTGCCTCCCGAGTGCTGGTATTAAAGGTGTGAGCCACCAACTCCCAGCTCTCAGCGACTTCTGAATATCTGTAACTGGAGCTCTAAGGGCATAGGAGACAAAAGCATCTTTGGGTCTTGCTGGCTTTCACCACTGTGGGGAAAAAACAAGCAGCCTCCTACTACATGCTCATACACTTACACAAACACAAATAAAATTTTATTCTGTCTATGCATGCATATGTGCATGCCCACACACACATATGAATGCAGGTGACCATAGAGACCAAAAGGTGTTGGATTTCTTAGAACTGTGATTATAGGCCATTGGAAGCCATTCAAGGTGGGTGCTGGGAGACAAACTTGAACCTTCTGCAAGAATAATATGCACCCATAATCACTAAGCTATCTTCCTGTTCCACAAACAGATAAACCAATATTGTCAGCAACTTCACAAGTATACTTGCATAATATATATTTATATCCTGAACTTGTAAACATTTACACATGCACATGAGTATGCATGTGTGTATGCACACACACATTTGAACTATATTTAAAAAGCTTGCAAGTGTATTGTGAGGAGGATAAAACAAAGAAAGCAGAATAAAATTATTTCCTACAGACTAATTCATTTCAAATAAGAATTATTTGAATTGTCTCCTTGTCCTAAATTGTAGTAAATCAACCAGAGTCATTGGAAACCTAAGTGGCCTTTCAAAAACTGGGCCTTAACTAAAATGGAATTTAAAACAGTTAGGAAGCCACATGACAGTCACCTTTTCCTTGGAAGTTAAACTGGGATCTTTGGGGAAGAAAAAATCCAATCACCACAAAGAAGAGATAAGAGGCTTCACTTGTTATCCTGTCTAAACTGTAGCTCAAGAAAAGCAAAGGGAACTACCTTATCAAAGCTCAGGATTCTTATTTTCTCTGGAGATTAAATGATCACTATCCCTAAAGCACCTCCTTCTCCTCAAAGTCAGAGCTCTTCTTAATGAACTCCCTAGACAGACAACAGCAACTGAGTGTTTCATGTGCGTGTAAGCTACAGGGACCCATGGCTACCTCTGGCTTACAATGCAGCAAGTATCTGTTTCATCTACAGAACCTGGTTGCTACCCCAGTCAATGGCTTCCACACCAATGTACTCATCAAAGTACTCAGGGCACCTTCTACTTACATTATCTCCTTAAATAGCAAAAAAAAAAAAATTAAAAAAAAATCCTAAAAATACTAGTGTAAAAAAATATATTCTGAAGCAAAAAAAAAAATCAATGAGACTCTTTTAGGTTATAGCTTAGGATATCTGGATCTTAAAGTTCAACATGGGAAGCACTAATATA
>NW_026075516.1:0-1418 GCF_014885135.2 Alexandromys fortis
CATCTCCCCTCTCTTGAAATAGGAGAGCAAAGCAGGGCCTCTGCTCCGGAGAGCAGAGCTGTCGGGTCTGTCGGGGAGCAGGGCAGAGTCTGTGCTCACTTCCTCTTCCTCCCAGCATCCTATTCTGTTTACTCCTCCCACCTATGTTTAAACCTATCAGGGCAAGCAGTTTCTTTATTTAATTAACCAATAAAATCAACAGATTGATATATGACACTCCCACATCACCCCTCCCTGGTTGTAGTCTCAACTGTGCAAAGGGAAAAGGAAAGGAGAAATTAGAGAAGAGCTTGCAGGTTCTGCCCCAAACACTGATTCTGAGCCAATATCTAATCTCAACATCACTGTTTATCTCATGGCTCCAAGAAGTATGTCTAACCCCCCCCCCCCCCCCCCCCCCCCGTTCTTTAACCAAGTGCTCAAGCACAGAGATGAGGGCCGTATACAAAATACTTTTACCAAGAGACAAATGGTGCCAAGCCCAGCTATTGCACGGGTGGGAAGCAGTCAGGAATCAAGGATGTCATAGCACACAGTGGCTAACTTTTGAAGAGTGGAACCACAGGACTTCTAGGATGCTTTTAATAACATTATGCCCTATTTTTCTCTCTGAGAAATGAGAAAAACAGTTTCCTTCCCCATACTTCTTCTGGGCTATAGGGGTTGAAAATGTTCTTTAGAAATTGTTATCCTAGAGAAAACCATACCATTGTTGAGCAGGAAGGGTGGCAGTAGAGATGAGAGCCTCGCCCATCCCTGGGGCATCCTTTCCGAGACCCTGTCTTCACATTTGTGGTCTCATCGGGATACTTCAAGATGTGACTTCCTTGAGACCAGACAGAATGGGAGCTTTGACTTCCTTGAAATGTGGGGAACAGTGACAAACACCAGCCATCCATTTCTTTAACAGTTAGAGACTTACCTAGTGCCCAGTCATTATGGGAATACATGTTGTTCCCGTGTTTTTGCCTGTACTGGTATACCCTTTCTGGTATATCCAGAGAAGCTGAATGTCGGAAAGAAGCCGAGCAGAACTCTCTCCTCCCCATTATTTCCAACTCGCTCACTCTCCCTTTGCTTTTTCTCTGCCACTTCTGCAGACGAACAAAGCTGTGGCCAAAGGAGACTTCCATCAGGCCAGCACCAGCTCCCGGAGAGCCCTCTTCCTGGCCGTGCTATCCATCACCATCGGAACTGGCATCTACGTGGGTGTGGCCGTCGCCCTCATCGCCTACCTCTCCAAGAACAACCATCTGTAACTTCCCAAAGGCTGGCGGAAGGAGGGGGAGCCGGGCCACCCGTGTGAGGGCAGAGAAGAGACACCTGTGTGATGATGTATAGTACAATGATTGTCAACCGACTCCATGATGCCCTGGAATCTTCTACTCCCAGACTTCTTCCTCTTTTTTTTTTTTTTT
>NW_026075517.1:0-1364 GCF_014885135.2 Alexandromys fortis
TCAAAGATCTGAGAAAGGAATAAATATTACTTAACAAACAAGATATATCCAAAATGTACAACAATTGACAGAGACAATTGACTACCTGGGCAATCACCCAAAGTCTTGTTTGCAATTTTGAGTCAACCAACTTTGACTAAGGCCTAACATAACTGACATACCATTATTAAAGGCAAGGAACTTGTCAAAACTATCTTACCCTGTCTTGGCAGGATATGACAGTCCTGTTTTATCCATTGATGCACGCTCTGTATCTCTGTCAGTGGTTGAGGTATGGGCTTTACTTAACCCAAAGGCCAGTTCTGCCAAGAAGACAAGCTCCCAGTGGAGTGTCTTTGGTGCTCAACGTTCTCTCAGGAATAGAGCAGTGTTACCAGGAGCAATTGTGTCTCACTATCATGAAACTCTGAGTTATATCAAAGGCCATTTTCTACAGCTCTTCGAAGAGGTTGAAGATTATCTATCTATACTGAGTATAATCTCTATATATCTAAAGAACCTGATTAGTCTTATTATAAATGACAAACTTAGATGACTATTAATCTATATAACCCTCAATATCTATCTAATTTAAAGACTAAGACAATAAACAACTGTGTAACAAATGAGGATAATGACCTCCAAATATAAACACTGTACAAATATACATTGCAATATGGTAAATATATATCAATACACAAACATTATATAAGTATCTTAATCAGAGGTAGAAATGTACACTGCAATATGGTAAATATATATCGATACAATATATGTCAATACATAAAAAATGTTTTAAACAGAGGTAGAAACATGCATGCATACAATAGTCAATATAATTTAACTTTGTGTCAATATACAAGAATCAATACCAATATTTTTGTCTAAAAACAGTAACTCACAATTATAAATCTATTATCCCATCATCTTTTTTTTTTTCAAAATGATCCCTAAGCTTATAAAATTCCTCCCCCAAGCTCCCAACCCCTAATATGATGTCCCAAAACCCAGGGGCAAACTTTACTGGGAGAGGGGACGTCATCCTCTAGAATTACTTCCAGCTGTTATGAGGGCGATGTTCTTTCTGGGGGATCCTATGAAAGTAAAATGATGGTTAAATTTCAAGATCAATGTCTTTTAAAATTGCAAGTAGTCTCTGAGTATTTTGTGGAGGTCTGGCCAGAATGTTGTACAAGATGTGCACCATTTCAGCTAACCAAGTTGGGATCATCTTGTGCAGTTGGTACCCAAAAGAGGTCTTGTAGTAGCACTGTCAGTATCATGACGTCATATCAACCAGGTAGAGTTGTTGTTGTGGGGCCCCATCTTCTTCCTGGAAACTTCAAATGTCACTTCAGGAAAGACTCATTGTTCATTGTAAAAAA
>NW_026075518.1:0-1357 GCF_014885135.2 Alexandromys fortis
AATGACTTTCTATTTCTTCAGCAGTTACAGGTCTGTTTAATTTGATGATCTGGTATTGCTTTAATTTTGGTAAGTGATATTTATCCAGAAAGTTGTCTATTTCCTTTAAGTTTTCCAATTTTGTGAAGTAGAGGATTTTGAAATATGACCGGATGATTCTCTGTATTTCCTCTGTAAATGTTGTTATGTCCCCTTTTTCATTTCTGATTTTGTTAATTTGGATATTCTCTTGCTGCCTTTTGGTTAGTTTGGATAAAGGTTTGTCTATTTTGTTGATTTTCTAGAAGAACCAACTCTTTGTCTCATTGGTTCTTTGTATTGTTTTCTTTGTTTCTATTTTTTTGATTCCAGCTCTCAATTTGATTATTTCCTGCCGTCTAGTTCTCTTGGGTGAGTTTGCTTCTTTTTGTTCTAAAGTTTTCAAATGTTCTGTTAATTCACTAGTGTGAAATTTTTCCAGCTTCTTTATGTAGGCATTTAGTGCTATGAACTTAACACTGCTTTCATTGTGTCCCATAAATTTGGGTATGTTGTGTGGTCATTTTCATTGATTTTTAGGAAGTCTTTAATTTCTCCCTTTATTTCTTCCTTGACCCATCGATGATTCAGGCGAGCATTATTTAATTTCCAATGTGCTTGTGGACTTTCTGGAATTAGTATTGCTGTTGAATTCTAGTTTTAAGCCATAGTGATCTGATAAGATACATGGGGTTATTCCAATTTTTTTTGTATTTGTTGAGGTTTGTTTTGTTATGTTTTGTATATGGTCAATTTTTGAGAAGGTTCCATGAGGTGCAGAGAAGAAGTTATATTCTTTTCTGTTTGGATGGAATACTCTATAGATGTCTGTTAAGTCCATTTGAATCATAACATCTGTCAGTCCCCTTATTTCTCTGTTAATTTTTTGTCTGACTGACCTACCTGCCCAGTGGTGAGAGTGGAGTGTTGAAGTCTCCCACTATTAGTGTGTGGGGTTTACTGTCTGATTTAAGCTTTAGAAGTGTTTCTTTTACATATGAGGATACCCTTGTATTGGGGCATAGATGTTCAGTATTGAGATTTCCTCTTGATGATTTTTCTGTGACTAATATGAAATGTCCTTCTTTGTCTCTTTTGTTTGATTTTTAGTTTGAAGTCTATTTTGCTAGATATTAAGATAGCTACACTAGCTTGTTTCTTAGGTTCATTTGATTGGAATTTTTTCCCAACCCTTTACTCTGAAATGATGTCTGTCTTTGAGGCTGAGATGTGTTTCTTGTATGCAGCAGAAAGATGGATTCTGTTTTAGTATCAAGTCTGCTAGCCTGTGTCTTTTTTTTTTTTTAGTATTCAAAGAGGTTGATCTAACGTTAGTTGT
>NW_026075519.1:0-1319 GCF_014885135.2 Alexandromys fortis
ATTAAGAGCTGCAAAGAAAAAAGGTCAAGTAACTTATAAAGGTAAATTTATCAGACTTACACCTGACTTCTCTGTGGAAGCCATGAAAGCCAGAAGGTCCTGGATAGATGTACTGTAGAAACTAAGAGACCATGGATGCAAGCCCAGACTACTATAACCAGCCAAGCTTTCATTCACTATAAATGGAGAAAACAAAATTTTTCAGGATAAAATCAAATTTAAAAAATACATAGCCACAAATCTAGCTTTACAGAAAGTAATAGAAGGAAAATCAAAAACCAAGGAGTCCAACAATGCCCACAATAACTCAGACATCTAATGACCCTTCACCAGCACAACTCAAAGAAAAGAAACACACAAACTCTACTACCAAACAACAACAACAACAAAAATGACCAGAGTTAACAACCACTGGTCATTAATATCACTTAATATCAATGGATTCAACTCACCTATAAAAAGGCACAGGCTACGAGATTAGATACGATAGCAGGATCCAACATTCTGTTGTTTACAAGAAACATACCTCAACCACAAAGTCAAACATCTACTCAGAGTAAAGGGCTGGGAAAAGGTTTATCAAGCAACTGGACCTAAGAAACAAGCAGGTGTGGCAATACTACTTTCTAACAAAGTTGACTTCAAACTAAAATCAATCAGAAGAGATGGAGAGGGACATTTTTTACTCATAACAGGAACAATTCATCAGGATGAAGTCTCAATCCTGAATATCTATGCCCCTAATATAAAATCACCCACGTATGTAAAGAAACATTACTAGAACTCAAGGCAGTCATCAAACCACACACACTAATAGTAGGAGACTTCAACACTCCTCTCTCACCAATGGACAGGTCAATCAGACAAAAACCTAAGAGAGAAATAAGAGAATTAAGGGAGGAAATGAATCAAATGGACTTAACAGACATCTATAAAACATTCCACCCAAATAGGAAAGAATATACCTTCTTCTCTGCAGCGCATGGAACCTTCTCGAAAATTGATGACATACTCGGTAACAAAGCTAACTTACACAGTTATAAAAAAATATTAGTAACCAGCTGTGTCTTATTGGATCACCATGGATTAAAGTTAGAATTCAACAACAATGCTACCCCCAGAAAGCCTACAAACTCATGGAAACTGAACAGTCAACTACTGAACCACACCTGGATCAAGGAAGAAATAAAGAAAGAAATTAAAGTCTTCCCTGAATTCAATGAAAATAAAGACACAACATACTCAAATGTATGGGACACTATGAAAGCAGTGCTAAGAGGAAAGTTCATAGCACTAAGTGCCCACTTAAAGAAAACAGA
>NW_026075520.1:0-1418 GCF_014885135.2 Alexandromys fortis
GGATATATACAAAGAACTCAAGAAATTGGTTATCAAAAGAACAAATAATCCAATAAAAAATGGGGTGCAGACCTAAACAGAGAACTCTCAACAGATGAATCTAAAATGGCTGAAAGACACTTAAGGAAATGCTCAACATCCTTAGTCATCAGAGAAATGCAAATCAAACCAGTCTGAGAATGGCCAAAATTAAAAACATGGATGACACCTCATGCCTGAGGGGATGCCGGTGGGAGTGCAAGCTGGTACAGCCGCTTTGGATATCAATATGGCAATTTGTATTTGTTTGCTTTTGTTTTTTGTTTTTTGAGACAGGGTTTCTCTGTAGCTTTGGAGCCTGTCCTGGAACTAGCTCTTATAGACCATGCTGGCCCTGAAATCACAGAGATACGCGTGCCTCTGCTCCCCAGGGTTGGGATTAAAGGTGTGCGCCACCACCACCACCCATCATTATGGCAATTTCTTAGAAAATTGGGAAACAGGCTGGAGAGATGGCTCAGAGTTTAAGAGCACTGACTGCTCTTCCAAAGGTCCTGAATTAAATTCCAGCACCCACATGGTGGCTCACAAGCACTATTAATGAGATCTGGCACCCTCTTCTGGCCTCTAGGGACATATACAAGATACAGACAGGACAGTGTATACATAATAAATAAATCCTTCTTAAAAATTAGGAAAACAACCTACCTCAAGACCCAACAATACCATTTTTGAGTATATACCCAAAATGATACTCAATCCCACCTGGTCCCACCCAAAGGATATTCCTACCCAAAAGATGCTCAAGGCCAGCCTGATCTACAGAGTAAGTTCCAGGACTGCCAGGACTGTTTCTCAGAGAAATCCTGTCTTACAAAATGTAAAAAGAAAATCGAGTAAGATGAAGCAGAAGACAAAAACAAAAACAAAAAAACAAGGAAAAAGCAAGTGAAATACCCATAGATACAATGGCACACTTGTATAAGTCCCATAAAATGTACAACATCAGAGACCATAATACATATGCAAAACATCTGAGAGAAAGAGAAAAAAGAACAAAATACCCAGACAAATCATTATGAGACAAGCAACCTGCAAAATGCCCCTGAGTTCTTTTTGTCTTGGCCATCAACTGCTGGGCATGGGGTGTCTCCTTAACAGTGGTTGTTATATACAGTGATACTCTGCAGAAACAACTAGTTTTTACTTTGTGAGTAGTATGGTGGTTTGAAAGAAATATCCCCTGTCTTAGTTAGGGTTTCTACATGAAGAGACACCATGACCATGCCAACTTTTTAAAAGGAAAACATTTATTTATTAGAAACATTTTCAAATGTTTAGTCCATTATCATGGCAGGAGCATGTTGGCATACAGACACACATGGTCCTGGCTATATTTTTTTAATATTTATTTATTTACTTATTATGTATACAATATT
>NW_026075521.1:0-1417 GCF_014885135.2 Alexandromys fortis
AATAAACCCAATTTTTGGCGGTCATTGCCTTATATAAAAAACGTTTCAGAGGCAGCAGCAAGAATTCTGAAACCTTTCGGAGTCGGAATAGGTCATCGGCCAGATGCCACTGTCAGAAAAAAGTATATGCAACCTAAAGATCCTCTGCCTTTAACAGAGAATTCCTCTATAATCTATCAAATCGAATGTTCCAATTGTTCAGCTAATTATGTAGGCGAAACTTCGAAACGGCTTAAAACCAGGATTCATGAACATAAATTAGCTGTGAGAAGATCAGACCCTCTATCTCAAATTTCAAATCACTGTGTTCAAAATGATCATAAATTTTTATTAGATGGAGCCAAAATAATCGGTCGATCGCTTACAAGAACTGGCCGCCTGATACAAGAGTCTTGGCATTCAAATTCGCACTCCATCAACAGGAGAATAGACCTAGACAACACCTATCAAGCGCTCAGACATAAACTGGACACTCGCTACGCCAGACAACCTGTAGATTATTCAGATGAATCACCGAACATACCACATCCATAGCTCGAGTGACTGTCTCGAATTGCGTGCCACTGTCTGCTCTCAGCCATATGCAAATAGACACTCCTTAAATACCTGAACTGATTATTTTGGCTTTTGTTTAAATTGACTTTTCATTTTAATTCGCTTTTATTCGAATTTGAATTTCTCCATTCTTTGACAATGAGTTTGAGTGTAAACTCGAAACGTCAGAAATACACCAATTCTGTTCCAGTGTGCTCTTCTTCCCTCGATAAATATCCTGGAACTCGCATTTTTGCTACCATCCGCGATAATTTTGGGCGCGACGCGCTTCTTACAGCCCGTAGCTGGGAGAGATTCAATTCACGCGAATCTTCAACATATGAACAATTGTCATTTCTGCATCGATGCATTCGGGAAGATATAATTCCAAAAAGCTTACGCTACAAGTCCCCAGTTAATTCTGAATTAGGAAGGAAAACTGCTCGGGACAATAGTCGACGAATGCTCCAGGTATTAATTCAGGACTGTCACAACAGAATAAGAAAATACAGATCGATTATCAACGAGAAAAAAAGTGCATGCGTCACGTTATTTGGAGATACTCTATCGACCGAATTGGAAAAAACTATTCGCCGCTCTGGTGCCATGGCGAAAGAATACAGGCGAGCCTCTATATTGATAAAAATGAATAATATATCACCCAAAAAGGAAGATATAGAGAAAATGGTTCACAATATTTCAGATAAAGTATTAACAGAGGACCAAATGAACGCCTTAATTCATGACGCCAAATTTAATATCTCAGATGCCGATCCATTAAACTTTATCGCAGAGTTTGAGAGCATTCTTCAACAGTCAAGTGCGAATGAAGCCGAATGCAACGCTATAAGACAGAAAATTTCATCTCTCCTTGCATCTCATG
>NW_026075522.1:0-1419 GCF_014885135.2 Alexandromys fortis
TGCTCTCTCTCCTTCTGCTCCTGATTTGGACCTTGAGATTTCTGTCAGGTGCTCCAATGTGGGTCTCTGTCTCTGTCTCCTTTCATCGCCTGATGAAGGTTAATATTCAGGAGGATGCCTATATGTTTTTCTTTGTTTTCTGAAAAAAGATTTGGAACCATTACCAATCTCTATTTGTTTTACCTATGTGGTCACATTGATTAAAAATACTTTTTATCTTTTATCCTTATTTTGTTTCTTAGAGTTTCAGTTTGCTATGAGCCAAAATAAAGGTGAACCTGTTATGGGAGCCCACTGAAATGCCAACTCACATACAATTAAGAGTCAATTCGTCAATTCAGAGTGTTTATTCTAGCTGGTTGTGACTATACTCAATTATTTGGGAACTAAGTTTAGACTTAGAGCAGTGGTTCTCAACCTCTGGGTCACAACCCCTTTAGGATTGAGTAACTTTCTCACAAGGGTCACTTAAGACCCACAGAAAACACAGATATTTCATCACTATGTATAACCGTAGCAAAATTCTAGTTATGAAGTAGCAACAGAAATAATTTTATTATTGGGAATCACTGTGACATAAGGAACTGATTTAAAGGTTCACAGCATCGGGAAAGTTGAAAGCCACCTATTTAGAGTAAGCGGCTTTTAAAACCAAAACCTATATGCTGGGATTTTGCTCTGCAGCTTCAGGAATAGATTGCAAGCAATTTAACAAAGGCTGGTACTGGAAGAGGTAGGGTTCTGCAAATTCTGGTTATGACTGAAGTGTTCTCACCTAGAATACAAGAGGAAGGAACCTCTGCATTGTCTTGCCCAGTTACATTCCACTCTGGTTCTTTGAGCAGGAGTCAAATTGGTGATTTGTCCTTTTCTAGGAGACCATAATTGATCCCATGGACTGCTAGCTTAACTGAACACGCAGTTGAAGATGCAGGGGTCTCATCATTTGCCAGATCTGGACATTGGTGACAGTAACGTGGTCAGGCATGGCGACCATTTAAACAGAGACAGAAACACCAATTATTTGATATTTCTTTTCTTTCTTTGAAGATTTTTCTGACCATGACAAGGTTTTCCTTAATCAGCACTAATTAGTTGACATAAAAACAGCAAGTTTCTCCTCAGGCCATGCAGGTTCTTCATTCTCTCACAAAAGGAAGCCTAGCATCTTACATTTCTGTAGGACTACCACTCTGAGTGAGTCAAACTGATTCTCCAGGCTTGAAATAGAATTATCCAAGTGGTCTAGGTCTATGTCTATCTGGAAACTGAGTTACCTAAAGTGCAGTACCAAACAATCAAGGCTGAGGTGCCTATTGGAGTTGTACCAGCTATTTCCACACTTACTAGGATTGGGAACAGAATCGGGGCCCATTTGATTATGTTGACATTGACTCAAGGCCCACTTGAGCTCTCCTC
>NW_026075523.1:0-1414 GCF_014885135.2 Alexandromys fortis
GACGGTGATCTGTAAGTTTTCCCCTTTAAATAAATAACACCCTATTAATCATAACTCCAAACTGGTGTGGCCTTGTTCGTGACTTACGCCTTCAGTGGCTAGCATCAGTGGCTGAGCATACAGGTGTCTCCTAGCCCCATAAACTTATCTCTGGCCTCATCGGACCAGTGTAAGGATTCTCAACTGAGTTGAGTGTTTGGGGGTTGGAGAGTGTCCCAGGCACACATGGCATCTTCTGTGATTGAGAACCATTGACCCAAACAATTCCAAAGCATCCTCAGATGCCTCCAGGGGATGCTGGCTCCTCTTTCAGAACCGTGCTTTGGCTCTGAGAAATGTGTATAACAACAGGCAGAAAAGGAAACCATGGGCTCAGAGGCTCCTGAAAACAGAGGTTCCCACACTTGTCAGTGCCTCAGAATGACAAACAATAATCTCAAAAGGTTCAGATTTCTAGGCTCTGGGTACATACCCACTGAACAGGGGTCCAAATATTTGCATTTGTCGCGTGCCTACCAGGTGATTCCAGTGCAGCCATCCTAGGTTTGTTCAGTCTGTGCTTCCGAGTCAGCTTTTTCTCAGGCCATTTTATTAGCACAGATTAATTATACAAAATAATAGGCTTCATTGTGACATCCACTATGTGGCCTAGATTCTCGGCAAACTTGTGACAATCCTCTTGCTTCAGCTTCCTAAGTACTGGGATTATAGGAATGTACCACCACACCTGGCTCTAGTTCAACTTTTGAGAGGCAGCTGCTTACAAATACAGGGGTGCTCCTGAGCTTTCCATGTTCAACTAGGGCCAGCAACCCAGGCACCAGGGGCACTCTCTGCTATGCCACCAGCACCTTTTCTTTAATGGAGTTCCCAAAGCTACAGACAGTGGTTTAGAGACAAAGTTTACAGACAGCACGGTCTGGTGTTAAAACTGACCTGAGTTTGAATCTTTGCTATCTGCAGACTAAGTGGTCATAAGGTATGACTCCTTCTCAAGCCTCAGCTACACCATTAGTGAGATGGTGGTGGTAATTCCTGCTTTCCAGGGTTGCTGGGAGGAAGCCTTGAGATAACACACAAAAAGTGTCTGTTGGAGACTTGGGCACAGGGAAGTTATGCCGAAAAAGCTGGTTCCTTCTCTCAGCCTGCTAGAAGAGGGGTCGGCTGAGTATTCTTGGAGGTTGTCAACTGGAATTTTCCACCACACACACTAGTACTAGAGTGTTGTTCTCAGTCACTGTCAACCAAATTTAGAGAAGAAAGACCTCAATTTAAGGAGTTCTGATGACAACTTGAGCACACACACACACCCCCCCACACGCTTTGTTATACAAGTTTCTCCACAGAACCTCGGCTGTCCTGGAACTTGCTTTGTAGATCAGACTGGGCCTTGAACTCATAGAAATCCACCTGC
>NW_026075524.1:0-1417 GCF_014885135.2 Alexandromys fortis
GACAGGAAGAAAGAGGCCGGGGGAGGAGGGAGGCGTGGAAGGACCCAGAGAGGAACCAGCCCTGCTGACCTGCAGCACAAGGGGAAAGCAGGCTGACAGGTCTCCCTCTCTGCACAGTGACCTGCAACTATGGTAACGGTGGCTGCCAGCACACATGCGATGACACAGAGCAGGGTCCCCGGTGCGGCTGCCATGTCAAGTTTGTGCTCCATACTGACGGGAAGACATGCATCGGTGGGTGAAGCTAGGGAGCAGCTCAAGGCACTGTGACAGGGTGGGCGCAGGGACTGGGGACTACGGGGGGGGGGTCTAGGTGCCGGACCTAGTCACTGCCAAGGGATGACGACCCATGTAATGGCAGGTCCAGTAAGGGACGGGGCTCCGGGAGACTAAAAGGCACACTCAACCCTCCGCCCTCCCCAGGAATCCCGCCCTCCTCTCCCTCCCAGGCTGTAACATTGCCAAACTGGGATCCATTAGCAGAAGTGCTGGTCAATGAGACTGCAGCGATGTCTTGAGGAATTCTGGGGTGGTCAGTGTGGGGAGGTGGGGACTGGGACAGGCAGGTGTTCCCACTGTGGAACAGGCCAGGACATACTGCTTGTCCCTAGAGCAGCCAGTCGTGGGCTGACAAGTAGGGTGACTCGGGCCACCGCTTCCTCTCCACCCCTGCAACTCCATCCCTTTCCTGCCCCTCACCTGATGCCCCCAGGCTCACCTCCCACTCCCCGACCACTGGAGCCTGTGGCTGCCCGCACCCCTCAGCTGCTGCAGCCTTCCACCCCCTGCTGCCTGAAACCCATCTCCTGAACTCCTACGCCTGACCACATACCCTGAATGAGCTAATTCCTTCAAGTAACATTTTGGATTCCCTCCGTTGCCATTTCTTCAGTGGCGAGATGACTGGACAGTGTGTCCCCTTGGAGAAGTGGGAAATGAAAGGGCTTTGGCCAGAGTTGAGGCAGGGTCTCCAGCCGTGCATGGAGAGGCATACCTGCTCTGTGGGCATGGGCACTTATGGAGAGCTGTCCGTCTGGTGGGTGGCTCTGTGCTCTGTGTGTCCAAGACAGATTCAGGTTAGGACCCATCAGTCCGTTGCCCCTGTCCTCTCCACGTCAGCCACAGACGGGAGCAGACGGGCTCACACAGGTTCCCGGCACTGCTCGAGATATGTGTGGATCAAAAGTGCCCCTCTAACGGAAAGCTCTCCTGCTCTCGCTCCCTCCCCCACCCCCTCTAACTCTTCAAGGACCCTAAAACAGGTTCAGGTCTTCCTAATGCCTTCTCCAGCTGGGTTATTCCAGCTCCTTTCATATTCTTTTTTTTTTTTAAAGATTTATTTATTTATTATGTATACAACATTCTGCCTCCATGTATGCCAACACACCAGAGGGGGGCACCAGATCTCATTACAGAT
>NW_026075525.1:0-1417 GCF_014885135.2 Alexandromys fortis
ATGTCCTGGGCAGGATACCACATGTTTGTGCATGCTTTTAACCTTCTGATGAAACCTATTTCCATATATCTCCATTCATTTCCTGGAAGCTTGGTATGGAGACATATGGCTGAAACCCCAGCATTTGGGAATCTAAGAGAGAAGGATCATGGGTTTGAGGCCAACCTGAACTACATACAGTGAATTCTAGGGTAGCCTGGACTACAGAGTGAGATCCAACATAAAAACAAAAGAAAATCATGTACAAACATTAAAAAAAAAAACCCACAAACCTAGATTTCATGAAAATCAAACCTGGACTCCTTTCCCTTTCTGGATTGTGACCCCCTTATGTGGGTGATGGGGGTAATGCCACCCTCCTGGGTATGAGGTCCCTTCAACAGTGGCAGTGCAGGAATAATCTGTTGATATCTGTCTGCTTTATTGTTTCTTTTTCTTTTCCCTTATATCTCAACTGTACTGTTTTTTCGGGGGGCTGGGGGGTCTTGAATTTTTAGAAGCTTATCAATGATGTCATCTCCCAGGAGTCCTCCAGCCCAGTCTCGAGCAACCCAGAGCGGTCGGATGGAGGTGGGACAGGTAAGCAGAGTCGCCTGTGACTGGAAGAACAAGCCTTCGTGTTCTCCCCTCTAACCTAAAACACCAATCCCTTCCTGTCCCAGCCACTCCTGGGGGTGCTACTCCTATCTCCCAGATTTCCCAGATGGAGGAAATTAAGATTGCCTTCCCCACTTTCCTTTTTGACAAATTCCTAAATTTTGGGCATCCTGTTGAAAGAACCAAGTGTGATGTTTTGAACAGCAAGCTCCGCATGGCGTGCAGAAGGAGGGGGCGGTTTTGTCTGCCTGGAGGAAATATTCCAGTCTCCTGGCTCCAGTGTGAATGGAATCCCTGTGCTTTGTTTCCTCAAAGTTTTTTTTGTTTGTTTGTTTTGTTTTTTTGTTTGTTTGGTTGGTTTTTCAAGACAGGATTTCTCTGAAGCTTTGGGGTCTGTCTCGGAACTAGCTCTTGTAGACCAGGCTGGCCTTGAACTCACAGAAATCCACCTGCCTCTGCCTCCCCAGTGCTGGGATTAAAGGCGTGCGCCACCACTTCCCGGCCTGGTCCCTCGAAGCTTTAGGTGTATTGAGTGGAGATGCAATATACTGGATGCAAACGAGGGTAGCTCGTAAGTTGCTTTTACGGATGCTTACTTTTTTTGCCGGCTGTACGGTTCACTGTAGACAGCAACAGCAGTGCGGATGATGACCTTTCCAGACTGTTTTCAGCCTGAGATGAGAGCGTAACCCTCAGTACAGCCTTTCTCCATCAACTGTGGCCAGATCCCTAACGGATCGGTTGTCATCCAGAACTGACACACTTCCTGTCTCTCTCCACCTGTCAGGCCCCACACTTCCTGTCTCTCTCCACCTGTCAG
>NW_026075526.1:0-1296 GCF_014885135.2 Alexandromys fortis
AGTAGAAATAGTTTATTTGGGAATTTTCAGAAGACTGGGTCTTCTTTCGTCAGCCAAAAATTAATTCGTCTGTAATAGAATCAGAAAAATGATAGAATAATTTTAACCAAAATTAAACACGTAAATAAGCAAAGCAGTAAACAAAATTAGACAGTGATTTGATTGGTACATTGATAAATGCATATGGAATGTTAGCACATGCATTCAGAACTGCGACATCACTGGACATTTATAGACAAAAGAAAATGAGTCATGCACGTGTGAAGGCGCAGACAGTAAGAGTTGGTTAGAATTAAGGGGGAAATATGGGAAAAGGGAAGATTTTGAAACACAAAATGAACGTTCTGAATTTGAGGATATTAGGTCAATAATAAGCTTGATAAAAATATTGATGTATCTTGAATTAAATATAAATTTTGAAACTGCTAAAATGTTCGTGTAATCGACAAAATTATAATTATAAAAATAACGTACTTTAAATTGTTTAGTTAGGAAAGAATAAATAATCCCAATTCATTTGGTTGAACTTCTCAGAGCGGAACCCCACGCAGGATGCAAAGAATTTTTGTTTATATTACAATTATTGGGGAATTTTGCAATATAATAAGTTTCAGCTGCAAGCCGTTCTTGGTAGTTATCCCAATTTTCGGAAATGATAACTGGATTTTTAAAATCCACTGCGTGTTGCGTATTCCAAACGTGTGAAGCTATGCCAGAATTAATCTCTCCACGTTTTCTTTCCTCCTCATTGGCAGGTATCCGTTTGGACATTCTACAATGTTCATCCATTCTCGTGCATACTGCTCTAGATGTTTGACCAATGTAGTACTTAGGACAATCCAAACAACAAATTTTGTAAATAATGTCACCTTTCTGATTGTTAGGAACTGGATCCTTCACCGACCTGAATTTTGAACCGAGTGTATTTGTCGCCTTGTATGTCACACGAATATTAGCTGTGTTCAATATGCGACGAACTGCATCACTTGAATTAGGTACATATGGAATAGAAACCGTTGTTAGCCATTGCTTATCATTAGCAGATCGATTTCTAGAGCATCTAGTGTATTCATTGAATAAATAATTAGGGTATCCGTTGTTTCTTAACTGATTCCGGATAATATTTTTCTCAGTGAGTTTGGCACTTTCCGACGAACACAATTTATCCGCTCTATGAAGTAGAGATTGTACAACCGCCCGTTTTGTGTTCAACGGGTGATTAGATTCAAAATGCAAATATCGTCCACTACATGTTGGTTTGCGATAAACTGTGGTTTCCAAGTTATGAGAAGAAGA
>NW_026075527.1:0-1440 GCF_014885135.2 Alexandromys fortis
AGAGATTTAAGCCAAAGAAAATGATATGTTGCAACATACCTACATTTGTAAATTGGATGCAGCAGAAAGCAGAGCCTGGGGCTGGTAATGCTTATTTACTTGCGTTTTCTCTGGAATGCAATGCCAGGGAGCAGGGAAGGAACACAGAGAACAGAGCTGAAAGGGAAAACAAACACAAACCCACAATATTGACCTAAGAGCCACAGAATGCGAGGTGAGTGGGTCTTGGTCAGTGATGAGCTATCTCCAGAAATTCTCAAGAATTTTACTGGGCATATTCTGTGAATGAAGAGGAGAGATTTCTCTAGAAATATCAATTTGCTGCACATCTGGATTCTGAAGGCCACACAGTAAAGTATAGGACAGGGGACCAAAGAGAGAGACCTCAGATTCTAGTAGGAGGTTAGACACTGTGGGAATATCTATAGCAAATGCCTACTGACACACAGCTATCTTTCACCACAAGAGTTGTTGTGCAGGAGAATTGTCTGTAACCTGTCAATAATGTTTTAAATAAACGCTGATTGGCCAGGCAGGAAGTAAAGGTGGAAAAACCAGGCAGGAAGTAGAAATAATGCAATGAGAACAGGAGAATTCTGAGAAGGAGGAACTTGATTCTTCCCCTGTCCTGCACAGACCACTAAGGAAGCAGGATGTGATTTGCCCCACTGAAAAAGGTACCCACTTAAAAACATACTGAGCCATATGGCAAAAATAGATCAAAATAATGGGTTAATATAAGCTACAAGAGCTAATAAGCAGCCCGATCTAATGGGCCAATCAGCTTTATAACTTATAGAAATCTCTATGTGATTTTCTTTAGGGCTTGCCAGCTGTGGGGTACCAGGTGGGACAGAAACCCCAACAAGCAGGCCCCCTTCATGTTTCAAGTTGAAAGAAGAAAAGGTCTGTGAAGCCAAGATGGTTGAAAATGATGTGTCAGATATATCTGGGACAAATGTTTTTTTGTTTGTTTGTTTTATTTTTTTTCTAAATAGCTAGTTAGAACTGTAGCAAACCTGTGAATATTTTTTTCTTCTACATCCCCAGGCACCACAATTAACCAAAAGCTAACCATACTCAGCATTTGCACATTCTACGATTTTTTCCACATCTCTTTTAATAACTCATGTGGTACTCACTTTGAGGAGACACAAAATGTGTGTGGATCACTTTACAAATCACTGATGACCGATGCCACTCTATCCTACTCCAGTCAAAGCAGAACACCTGGAACAGGTAATGGATCACCTGTAAGAAGACCTTTAAAGGAAAATCACCATTATTAACAGATCTCAGGTGATTGCAATACATAGCCAAGAAAGTGAAAAATGTAATTGTTACAGTCTCTTTAATAGTACTAAATGTCAAAATAGTCCTCTCTCTCTCTCTCTCTCTCTCTCTCTCTCTCTCTCTCTCTCTCTCTCTCTCTCTCTCTCT
>NW_026075528.1:0-1400 GCF_014885135.2 Alexandromys fortis
AGAGAGAGAGAGAGAGAGAGAGAGAGAGAGAGAGAGAGAGAGAGAGAGAGAGAGGAGAGAGTTAGTTCAGTTTTGACCCCTCAACAAAGCATTACTACTGTGTGTCCTGCCTAGCCAGCAAGGATTAGCTTGGTGGTTTATTTTAACCCATTAAAACAAGAAAAATGCTTCCCCAAACTAGACACCTGCCACCTTTCTGGAAGTGCCATCTCTTCATAACTTTCTGGGGTCTCCTTAACTCTGGAGAGAGACCTGGTACGATTTTATTAACATTCTGGCCTCATCTTAGAAATCGCCAAATGTGAAGATTGAAGTAATTACCACACCATTATATTTCTGCAGGGAAAACAAAATAAAACTCCACCTCCAGTCAGAGGACAGGTTCAGTGGTAGAAAATACGAGACCGGAGAAATGGCTTTTTGTTGATTGCGTGGGAAAAGCCCCGTAGAGAGGTCCTGGCAAACTCAGTTCTCAGTCTGGAGCACGTGATTTCAGAGTGCATTTTGACAGTTGATGAATGTGTTGTTGCTGATTTAACTTCCAGTTAGGGGGCTTAGTGAGCCTTAAGTATAGACTAACAAGGAAAGCCATGGCCTGAGTCACACGCCTGACCCCAACTGGGAAATGCTATCACTGTAATTGTTGGGGGGATTAAATGCTAAGTGTGTCTTGCCCGGGCCCTTAGAGGATGCTCAGAAATGTTCCTACTCCCTGGGAACCTCAGACTCCATCTTGAACTGATAACTTCTTGTTTACAAGGCTGTACGCCATCGTCCGCCATCACGGCTTTCCCTTTTGCCTCCCGGACCTTCTTGCCCACATCTCTCTGTGATAGCAACTTCCTGGTACTCCTCATGCACAGAACTCCGGTTCAGGTCCTGAAATGACCTCGCTTTCTCTGTGTGCTTTGTAGTGTTCACATTTGTTGAGTTTCATTGGGCAATCACGGTAATCCTGATAGCGCCTTTGGCCCGGTCCCAGCTGCCGACAGTGAACTAGGTCGGCATTCTCAGTCCACGCGGCACTGACCTTTGGTCAGAATGTTTACCTTCTCTGGGGGCAAATATTTTTTTTTCCTGAGATGGAAAACTTGTTTTTCTTTCCCTGAGTGTGCACAGAGCTGAGTGGAAGCTGCGCACTAGACATTCTCCCTGGAAACCAAGGGAGCTTTAGCGTTTGTTTGTATGTCCTAACAGCCCCAGACAGCCCCGACCAGACGGCAGGAGGTGAATAAGAAAGTGATGTGGACGCCCGTGTGGTGGCTCACACCTTGAATCACAGCACTTGGGAGGCAGAAGCAGGCAGATCTCTGAGTTTGAGATCAGTCTGGTGGTCTACAGAGTGAGTTCCAAGACAGCCAGGGCTACACAGAGGAACCCTGTCTCAAAAAGAGCCGGGG
>NW_026075529.1:0-1416 GCF_014885135.2 Alexandromys fortis
CCCTCCCTCCCTCCCTCCCTCCTTCCCTGTGTGTGTGTTTTCGAGACAGGGTTTCTCTGTGTGTCCCTGGTTGTCCTGGAACTCGCTTTGTGGATCAGGCTGGCCTTGAACTCACAGAGATCCCTCTACCTCCAGATTGCTAAGATTAAAGGTGTGCACTAGCACAACTTGACCCCAGGGGTTTCTTTTGTTGCTGTCTATTTTACCCTTATACCAGGCCTGTGCTGACACTTGGGGCACAGAAATGTCCTCTGGAAGTTCGCAGTAGAGGTGGAAAGGGCGGGTACCACGGAGGCTTCCCCTTATGCCCACCAACCTCAGATCCCTAGTCTCTCCTTCACTAGCCAATAAGAATCTGCCCAGGTCCGTCTCCAGTCTGCCCTGGTACAGCTCACCTGTCTACCGAGACAGCCGCCAGAGTGAAGCTGCTGGCGTACATGGTGAGGTAGATGAGCAGGTGCACGGTCTTGCACACAAAGGCCCCGAAGAGCCAGGCATCCAGCGTGTAGATGGCCGCCTGGAAGGGCACACAGCACAGGATGAAGCAGAGGTCCGCCACCGCCAAGTTGAGGATGAAGAGGTCTGTGGTACTTCCAGGCTCCTGCCAGGCACTTGGGCCAGGCTGCAGCAGCACTGCCAACACAAGCCCATTGCCCACCATGCCCAAAAGGAAGATGAGGGCAAAGACCACAGGCACTGCCACAGCTCCCACGCTCCCTGGGCTGTCCAGCGAAATGTTCTGGATGTCAGCCATCTTCCTATCAGATGGGGAAGAGAAAATGGATCCTTAGACGGGAGACCAGGACTCCAGGCACTTGACCCAGGGGCCTGGTTCCTCCAGCAGGGATGTGACCAAGTGTCTTGGGCTAGAAGTTCATGAGAGATGGGAGAGGGGAGAGCCAAGCTAAAAAGATCACTATGTGAGCAAGAATCTGCCACAGTGACATTGGTGTGTGTGCGCACGCGCACGTGCTCACAGAAGCGCTACTCCTTGGTTTCCTAGGGAACACCTCTGTAACCCAGAGCCTGGAAGGCCATTTGGGTTACTCTGGACTTAGGCATGCGAAGACACAGGCAGAATAAGATGAAGATGTTGCAGCGGGGAGGGGGGGAGGGGCAGCACACACTCTGGACGTTGGTATATTTTCCTTTTCAACCAGGTCTGAAGTACAGGAGAGACCCTGTTGGGAGCAGTGAGACCCCAGATCCCGAATTTCTTGTAATCCCCTGATCTGAGTGCCTACGGCTGCTCTGAGCACCAGACCCTCAGGAGTTCCTGATGGCAGGAGAGCAGTTTTGGTGGGTTTGGCTGGGGCGTGGCTATCTCTATATAATCTGCCCCTGAACACAATAAAGGAGGCATTCTTGGGGAATTCAAGGATGACCCGTGTCGCTGTCTCTCTGTCTGTGTGTGTC
>NW_026075530.1:0-1445 GCF_014885135.2 Alexandromys fortis
AAAAAAAAAAAAAAAAAAAAAAAAGACCTACGAACATGATGCCTGAATTGGAATTGTGTACTGTGTCCGTGTGTTGCATGAATGCAGTTATCATCTAACGTGCCAAGGATGTACTTGCTCCTCTGTATCAGGTGAGGGAAGAAACAGCAGTAAGGGAACCATCAACAGGGAGATAAGTGAAGGCCTGCTCAAGACACTATTAAGGTGAAACGTGTGGCTTGCAGAGCTATAGCATTGCGGTTAATCTTGAAACCCAGCCCTATGATGATACATGCAAGGACCCACCGTCTTAATTTAGGGCCCCAGATAAGATTTTAAGAATATTCACTGAAATGAATTTCTGCTATGAAATTCAAGCCAATACCACCTACAAACATTAGGTCAAAAATTAAATTCCTCGACTTTGATGCAAACATGTCATTAAAAACAATCGTGCCTTACTTCAATAATTTGTGGCATAGGCCTGTTCTTATGTTTTCATGTGGTCCCAGTGGTTAAAACCACAGAAAACAAAAGCAATACATTCCCTAGCTATTTTGAGAGGAAGGTGGCATCCCTTTAGAACAAAACAGTATATATTATTCAATGTTAATAACCTTACTAAAGCAGGAATTTTCTGAGTTGGCATTCCAGTAATACAAGGGCACTAACGTTAAACAAAGAAGAATTAAAAGAAGCCACAAATATCAGATGTGTCCAATTCTACCGTCTTAAGTTTGGCAGCGTAGGAATAGAAGCCCAGCCCTCATTCGAAACGCATACCCATGCTGAGCAGCTTTTGAGGGCTAGTAAAAAAAAAATATAAATGCATTCAGAGCCACTCGGTGGAATTCTCACTGGTGAGTGAGCATCTGCCCGCCCCCTCCCTTCAGCAGCTTGAGAGAACACCTCTAGCTGGCCAGGTTTTAACAATCATCGTGATATATCTATATAAAAAAAAAAGTAGGGGAAACTATAATAAAAAGAGGCCTTTAATTAAATGAAATTGCCATTCTGGGATCAGGGCCTTCATGCTTGTCAGCGTACTCTCAAAATAAACATCTCAAAACTCAGCCTCCTTGGTGTCACTTTCTCACAGGCAAGGCATACTGGGTAATCCCCAAGCATCTTGACAGCTACATAATGTTCAAACTGTTTCACGGGTGAATGGCGGCAGTTGCATGAAAGAAAATATTAATGTCTGGAGTTAATAGAGAAAAAGGGACCAGGGTTTACAAAGCCAAATAAGGAAAGAGGGTGTCAAGTTAGTGCGGTGTTAATTGTTAGTGAAAATTTGCGAGGAGGGGGTAGTTCATGGTGACTTCTCTCTCTGTCTCTCTCTGTCTCTCTGTCTCTCTCTGTCTCTCTCTGTCTGTCTCTCTCTGTCTCTCTCTGTCTCTCTCTCTCTCTCTCTCTCTCTCTCTCTCTCTCTCTCTCTCTCTCTCTCTCTCTCTCTCTCTCTCTCT
>NW_026075531.1:0-1415 GCF_014885135.2 Alexandromys fortis
TTTTTTTGCCTATGAGATGAAACAATGCCTCACTATGTAGTCCAGGCTAGCCTGAAATTCAAAGCCCCACTCTTCTGAGGAACCATTAATACGTAGATTATAACTTACCTTACTTCAGCTACTTATTTGAAAATATTTATTGGTTAGTAAATTCTCTCTAACAAATAGTGCAATTAAAATAAGGTCTGGTATCCATTTTGAGTCCTCTAACAAGAAACCACTCTCTGCCTGTCCTGTGCAATGTGTGTTGTGAACATCATTTTGTGCAGTCCTTTGTCAGCAAGGTCATTCCTGAATGGGTGAGCACTTCAAGTGGCGTGAGTAGTTAAAAACAAACTTTTCTACGAAATGTTTGTGTACTCTGACATGCAGGTAATAGGAAACCACCATGCATACTGAGGGCAAAACTGACTCCCTCGGACAGGTTTGCTTTTAAATGCTATCATACATGCAAGAATGAATAAACAACAATAAAATGTTATTTTAAAAATAATATAAATATTTAAAGTAACTTTATTAAGTTAGAACTAAATAGGTGGTATTTTAGGCATAGAGCCACTTGAAACTTCACTGAGTGCTACAACTCTACACGATGTCATTGCAAACTTTTGCTAATATCATTTACAAAGCCATGTGCATTAGTTGGTGATCACTTCTGTAGACTGGTTTTGTAGTATTGCTGTTATAGGGGTCGTCCTGCCTTAGTCTCTGGAGGTTGCTGTAATGTCTAAATGTCAGTATCATACCTGCCTTGTATACCTGTGTCAGGTGCCAAGGAAGGGATTGCTGAATTCCATTCAGTGATCAGGTGACAATGCACTATCTTTGCTTAAAGGAGCTATATCATTGCAGGATTGAAGGATTATACCACAGCAGTGAGTTTACTGGGAGTCTAACTAACAAAACTCGGGTCATGGTCAGATGTGCAAGGTTGATTTTTTCCTTAGTTTGTAAGTTCGTTGTTGCATCTGTATTCTGAAGCTACTACAGTTCTTTTGACTGTTGCCTATGAACACTAACCTCAAAGAGAAACAATTCAGAGTCACTAGTCCCAGGCCTGGAAACAACTAACCATGTAACTAACAGAATAAGAAAACCGCCCCTGCCAGGCAGTGGTGGTGCACTCCCTTAATCCCAGCACTCAGGAGGCAGAGACAGGTGGATCTCTAAGAGTTCGAGGCCAGCCTGGACTACAGAGCAAGTTCCAGGACTGACTCCAAAGCTACAGAGAAACGCTGTCTCAAAAAACCAAAAAGAAAGAGAGGAAGGAAGGGAGGGAGAGAGGGAAAGTGGGAGGGAGGGAGGAAAGGAGGGAGGGAGGTATTTTGTACTCTGTGGGAAGCCTCTACATACTAAGGGCTTAGGGAGGAAGAAAAAAAAAACGTAGAGTAGCAAATTATATCTTGTACCCTGTT
>NW_026075532.1:0-1422 GCF_014885135.2 Alexandromys fortis
TCCTCCTCCTCCTTCTCTTCTTCTTCTTCTTCTTCTTCTTCTTCTTCTTCTTCTTCTTCTTCTTCTTCTTCTTCTTCTTCTTCTTCTTCTTCTTCTTCTTCTTCTTCTTTCTTTTTGGTTTCACCTTTCAGTTCTGGCCAAGACAACAGAAGAAATCTAGGTGTTCTTTTCTATAGGAAAGGGGTCTTTTCAGAAGACAACCAATTCTTTCATGGCAGCAAAGAGATTTTTTTTTAAAATACCTCAACTCTAAATTGCATCAAGTAGTCCTTTCTGGATCCAGAAGTAATGTGGTATAAAGTCTCAGGATTCCTGTTAGCCTTTATTATCAAACTCTCCATGCAATCTCTTTCTTCTGAAGAAAAGAAAGGCAGTCATGCTTCTTTTCTGCTCATCACTGGCTGCGTATTTTGCTGATCTATGATCTATGAATGTGTGTACAACTGTAAATAAGCCAAGGATGTCAGTTAAGGTACTGAAGGAAAAGGGGAGGTGCACTCAAAAGAATGTAAGAAGGCCACTTGTGAAGGTGTAGGTAAAGTAAGAGGATCAGTGCAGAAGAGTCCAAGACCCCAGGACTAGCCATGGCTGGGGAGAGGGCTTCACCATCCTTAGGTGTGGAGAGGCCAATGAAAAGAGAAGTTACCAGAACCCTGAAAGATAGCTGTTGAAGGACTCCATGTGTTTAGAGGCCTTCCCTGCCGCAGAGGGAGGTTACCACCGGCAATCCTTGCTGATGCTGAGAGCAGCCTCTGACGTCACTGTGACTCTTCTATCTTCATCTCTCCTGCCTGTCTCTTCTATGCTTCTCTCCCTGGTTGAATGCATCCCAGATCTGGAGGGGAAGGAAGCTGAGATGGCACAGTGAGCGAAGGTTGGAGTTCCAAGCTTAGAGCACGATGACAAGGTCAAGGAGAGCACCCGCAGAAGTGAAGCCAAAGATCTTGGTCTCACTGGGTAAGCGTCCTCAGCTCAGATCAGTTTCCAAAGTAAGACAGTTTTGCTGGGGCAAATGTACTGTGTTGGTGGCATCTCTTCAAAGCCTACAGGACTGAAATACCTGACAATACCATTTTTAAAAAATAGTCAAATCCTATAGTAAGTAGAAAATTCCCTACGGTATTGGGGTCTCCCTGCATCTTTGGCTTACAGTTTTCTCCCAAAGCTTCCAGCCCTAGGATCTGACAGAAGTTTCTCTCGTGGTAGCTGCATATGCAAACTTTTGCTCTTCCTTGGTGCCACCTTGGTTTGCATTTCTTTTTTATTTTTCTTTTTTGGTTTTTCGAGACAGGGTTTCTCTGTGGCTTTGGAGCCTGTCCTGGAACTAGCTCTGTAGACCAGGCTGGTCTCGAACTCACAGAGATCCTCCTGCCTCTGCCTCCCGAGTGCTGGGATTAAAGGCGTGTGCCACCATCGCCCGGC
>NW_026075533.1:0-1415 GCF_014885135.2 Alexandromys fortis
AATATGATATTTTCTAGATTCATCTATTTGCATGCAAATTTCAAGATGTCATTTTTTTTTTCATTGTGTAAATGTACGACATTTTCCTTATCCATTCTTTGGTCGAGGACATTTAGGTTGTTTACAATTTCTAATTATGACAAATAATGCTTCTGTGAACATAGTTGAGTACGTGTCCTTGTGGTATGATTGACCTTCCTTTGGGTATATACCCAAAAATGGTATTTCTGTGTCTTGAGTTAGATTGTTTCCTAATTTACTGAGAAATCTCCTTATTGACATTTAAAGGGGCTGTACTAGTTTGTACTCCCACGAGCAATGGAGAAGAGTTCCCTTTACCCAACATCCTCTCCTGCATAAGTTGTCATCACTGTTTTTAATCTTAGCCATTCTTATAAGTGAAAGATGAAATTTCAGAGTTGTTTTGATTTGCATTTCTCTTATGGCTAAAAATGTTGAGCATTTCTTTAAGGGTCTTTTAGCCATTGTAGATTCATCTGTTGGGAGGTCTCTGTTTAGGTCTGTACCCCATTTTTTATTGGATTATTTGGCCCTTTTCCTTTGAAGCTCTTAATAGTCTTTATTTTATATTTATAGTGTGTTTTCATTATTATGTGGCAAGGGGACTTCTTTTTTTGTTCAGTCTATTTGGTGTTCAGTATGCTTCTTGTATCTTCGTATGTATATCTTTCTTTAGGTTGGAAAAGTTTTCTTCTATGTTGTTGAATATATTTTCTGTGCTTTTGAGTTGGACTTCTCATTTTCCTATCCCTATAATTCTTAGGTTTGGTCTTTTCATACTTTCTCATATTTCATGGATATTTTGTGTTAAGCTTTTGTTAGACTTAACATTTTCTTTGACCAATAAGACTATTTCTTCTATCATATCTTCAACATTTGAGATTTTCTCTTTCATCTCTTATATTCTGCTGTCTGTAATTGCATTTGTGGTTTCTGATGATTTTACTATATTTTTTTGTTTTCAGAATTCCCTTGTTTGGTGTGGGTTTTTTTTATTGCCTCTATTTCAGTTTTCAAGTCTCAAATAGTTTCTTTCATCTGTTTGATTGCTTTTTCTTGGTTTCTTTAAGAAATTTGTTTAATTCTTCCAGTTTTTTTTGTTTGTCTTTTTCCCCATTTCTTTGAGAGAATTTTTCATTTTTTCTTTAAGGGCCTCAAACATTCTCCTAAAGTTATTTTTTAAGTCATTTTCTTCTATTTCATCGATATTTGGTTGTTCAAGTCTTGCTGTTATAGGGCCACTAATTTTTATTGGTGTCATGTTGCTCTTTGTGATATTGAGTGTGTTCTTAACTTGTTTATCCATCTTTTCCTCTGATTGGTGTGGTTGGGGCTGTCAGTGTCTCTGGTGATCAGTCTTCTAGGTGCCAATGGATCCAAGGCTCAGATGGTTG
>NW_026075534.1:0-1414 GCF_014885135.2 Alexandromys fortis
AAAAAAAAAAAAAAAAAAAAAAAAAAAAATTGCCACAAACCTTAAACTCTTACCTCCCGAACTTTTCCCTTCTCTAGCTTGTATGTGGCTTATATTGTGCTTGCTCCAGTGTGAGACACATTCCCTAAATAATTCATCCTTTCTCATTCTCATTCACAGCCACTCCTTGGCTCTTTGAATTTCTGCTTGGCCCTATACTCCTATTTCCTGGGTTAGTCTTATTTATATGCCTCCTGCTGTGAAAATTGATAACTTTCTCCTTTGAGGAGCAGTGAGCACTTATCACCCCGCCAAAGAGTCTTTTCCATTGCACCCTCAATTTTACAAAACTACACCCATTAAAAATCTGTTGTCTTCTCAGGGCAGCCCCATAGATCTTTTTCATGCCCGTTTTCTATTACGGAGCCAGGAGTAGAAAGTAGATATCTAGCAATAGCAGAATCATGGAGAGTAAAGGAAGGTTTTTGTCTCATTCGTCATGGAAATGCCACATGGCATTTCATCGGCAGTATGCCTTTCCACATACTCTTGATTTATAAGAAATGATGGCAGGTACTGCCGTAATAACTGCAGGTAATTGTATAAATCCTAGTGCTGAAATCACTCGGCTGGAAACTTAAGCATATCCAAGTAGTTTAAGTGATCCATTGCTCACACACTCGGTCTGAAATTTTGCTTTCTTAGGCCTTATATATCTTGTTTGGGTTTTCTTATCTGAGTTGACAGTTTGGGTAATGTTGGAAGGAAAGAGAAAATTAGAAGTTACTGCCTTTTTAGTGCCATCTGCTCTTATAGTTCTCTTTTCCAGTTACTGAAGAAGGAGGTTTTACATTTTATTTTGGTAATACTTCCCTACGCCTTTTAAACAAACTCCTCCTTTCTTTGTGTTATATTATCTACCTTTGATTTGGTTCTACTAGCATGCTTCTGTATTACTATTTTAAATGAAAGTTTAAGAATCTTCAAAGTTCTTAGTTGCCAGTTCTGATAGGAATATAGACTTCAGTTGGGTGCTTAAGAATTAGTTTAGAAATGTAGGCCAGGCAATTGAGAATCTCTCTCTTTTTTTTTTTAAGTTGGGTTTTCTTGCATCTTGTTTTCCAAGGATTTAAAACACAAATTGGTATGCAGAAAGGTATTACTGCAAAAATATTTTTCAGTGAAATCTTTTGTTTTTCATGTGTGTTGCCTTCTGATTTTACAAAAATGACTAAAATTTCACAACCAAAACCCAGTCCAGTTCCCATGAGACCAATGATACCAGCAATATTCTATTTCACAATTATGGGTCCTATTTCATTTTTCAGAAGATTCAATTTTTATGAGAAAAGTAGAAATCATTTATGCTAAAATATTTATTACATGTTCTGTTTTTACATACCCTGTCTTTTTTTTTTTTTTTTTTTTTTTTTTT
>NW_026075536.1:0-1374 GCF_014885135.2 Alexandromys fortis
CTAGCTCTTGTAGACCAGGCTGGTCTCGAACTCACAGAGATCCACCTGCCTCTGCCTCCCGAGTGCTGGGATTAAAGGCGTGCGCCACCACTGCCTGGCTATATACAGCCTTTAAAACTTATTTTAGGGGGCTGGAGAGATGGCTCAGCAGTTGAGAGCATTGCCTGTTCTTCAACAGGACAACAGGACCTGAGTTCAATTCCCAGCAACCACATGGTGGTTCACAACCATCTGTAATGAGATCTGGCGCCCTCTTCTGGCCTGCAGGCATACATGCAGGAAGAATACTGTATACATACTAAATAAATAAAGCTTAAAAATTTATTTTTAATGTGCAGTCTCCCTCCCCCTGTGTGTGTATCTGTGTATGGGTTTGTACACATGGGTGCAGTGCTCATTGAGGCCAGAAGAGGGAGTCAGATTCTCTAGAATCTGGAGTTACAGGCAGTTGTGTGTTGTCCAATGTGGCTGCTGGGAACTGAACTCAGTCAGGTCCTTTGGAAGAGCAATATGTGGCTCCTAAACACTGAGCCAATCTCTCCAGTCCTCACTAAATAAACAGATAATTTTTAAAAATATGTATGTTTGTATGCATATATGTAAGTGCATTACATGCTTATGCCTAACGCCCACAGAAGCCAGAGAGGGTCCTGGGTCTCCTGAAACTGAACTTTTGGATGGTTGTAAGTTACCAGGTAGATGCTGAGAATTGAACCCAGGTCCTCTGGAAGAGCAGCCAGTGTTTTTAACTGCTGACTCATCTCGAGCACCCATCTAACTTTTTGGGGTTTTGTTTTGTTTCAGTCGGTTTCTTTGTGTATCCCTGACTGTCCTGGAACTCACTCTTATAGGCCAGGCTGTCCTCGAACTCAGAGATCCACCTGCCTCTGCCTCCCACTGCCTAGCTGCCCATCTAACTTTTTAACCAAAGTATCTCATGACCAATAAGTCAGTTGATCCTCTCTTTCAGCCCTATGGGTAGCATCCAATGGTAAAGAAGCAGGCAGGGATAACTGTCTGGTGTATGGAAGAACTATGCTCTTGGTTATTTAAACCTGTCTCCATTCAGGGTAGTCAGGTTCCCCTCTGTGTGGATAACACTTTTCTCTGCTCAGTATTTTGAACAACAGTTTGAAACTGGTTTATCATGTTTAAGTTTGTTCTGAGACACTTAGTTAATAAATGACAAGGACATGGCCAAGCCAGGATCAGGAGCTGAGCCTTTTATCTCCCAGTGTGATCTACTTCCTAGCCAGGATCAGGACCGGAGCCTTCTAACCCCAGTGTGGTCCATTTCGTAGCCAGGATCAGGACCCGAGCCTCTATTCTCCCCCCCCCCCCAATGTGGTCCACTTCTTCCTAGCCAGGATCAGG
>NW_026075537.1:0-1324 GCF_014885135.2 Alexandromys fortis
TATGAGTGAGTACATCCCATGTTCCTCTTTTTGGATCTGGCTTACCTCACTCAGGATAGTGTTTATTATTTCTGTCCATTTGCATACAAACTTCAAGAAGTCCTTGTTTTTTACTGCTGATTAGTACTACTCCTTCTATGGTTTGAACATACCTGGACTAGACTCCATTTAAAGAAGCTACTTCATCATTCTTATTATTACCCTATAATCTTAATTGCATTTCAGTTGACTTAGGTGTTTCTGTTTGGTTGGTTGGTTTGTTGGATTTGCCATGCTGGGGGCTGAACCTGGGGCCTCACGGTGCTAAAGCATGCACTGTCCTACTGAACTACTCTTCTGTTGCTGTCTAAAAAGAGTCAGTCTGAAAGATATGTCAGTGTTTGCTTGAAGCTGCATATATTTCTCAGATGCATCACTTCTCTTGGAACTTTTAAGATTCTTCCCGACAGACCTTTCCAGCTAAAGATGAATACAGATAATGTTTTCTTACAAAATCAAAACAGCGTCCGCCATAGCCTTGTAGATCTGGCTCCGCCACCCAGACTCAGAGGCACACCTACTTGGTTGCACCACTTTTTAATCGAGTTGTGAATCAGGATCGGGAAGCTGGGAATAAGTCAGTTTGCTGTGTTTGTAACAGTAGAAAGCTCAGGAAAGCAATGCTTAGCAGGGGACACATTGCTGAAAGGAAGCGGTGGTCCACTAAAGTCCGTTCTGTCCATAGGACCGCTCATTTTCCCTTGCAGACCATGTAAACAAAAAGTGCCTTTTTCTGAGGCTGCATTCTTGCACATTGTTGGCATGCGTGCAAGACACTAATCTCTTCTGTAATGAGCACTGGTGCCACACAGAGTGAGTGCCTGGGGATGGAGCCAGAAAATCTGAGTTCTGAGCTCAGCTATAAGCGTAATTTATGTGTGAACTTCATTATACATTTAATTCCTCTGTAAGCATATTTCCTTATTTGAGAACCAACGCTAAAGAGAACAAGCTTGTTTCCCAAACCAGGCCTCTCTTTAGCAGAACTTTTGCTGAAGGCACAGTCCTCAAGCTGCAGGAAATAGAGAAATGAAGGAGGCAGGGCCACTACTCTCAAGGGCTTCTTTATTCTAGGAGTCGTAAAGACTTGAGCACACGGTTCTAAGATGAGACAGGCAATAACAAGAACTTGGTGAGAAATTAGCAGCTGACTACCTAGAGGAAATAAGGAAACATGAATGAGTAAGAAACACTTGAGTATGTAGCAGATTGTGTTGACTGCGGTGGCGGTGGCATGTTTTGAGAATGCTGTTTTTTTTTTTTTTTTTTTTTTTTTTTGGTTTTT
>NW_026075538.1:0-1431 GCF_014885135.2 Alexandromys fortis
CTGGAGAGATGGCTCAGTGGTTAAGAGCACTGCCTGCTCTTCCAAAGGTCCTGAGTTCAATTCCCGGCAACCACATGGTGGCTCACAACCATCTGGAATGAGGTCTAGTGCCCTCTTCTGGCCTGCAGATATACACACAGACAGAATATTGTATACATAATAAATAAATATTTTTAAAAAAAGAGAGAAAAAGAGGCCTTAGGAAAAGCCGTCACGGTTGGGCAATCAATGAAAGCTTCCCCACTTTATCTTTCTACCATAACGAAGAAGAAGCAGCAACAACGATCAAAGAGAAAGCTCATTTGCCAAGGAGGATGCATTTCTACATCATGTCACTTCCTCCAAGCAGAGCCAAAGTCACGTCTGAGCCATAAAGGGAAATCTTGGAAGGAAGTGTCACTACAGTTCTTATTCTTTATGGACTACAATGGGAAATGGCAATCATGATGGGGGGAGCTCAGAATGGCCCACCAGAAGCTGTGAGTGTGAATGTGTTCTCTACTTAGACCTCACTGTATTTCAAAATTTAAAACTAATAGAACAAAGGCTAATTAATGGGAAGCTTTCTTCTGACTCTTTCTACTATGCAATCTGAGAATGAGCAGAGGGTACTGAGTCCTTTTATAGGGAATCAAGACTTAAAGATGTAGCTTAGAAATAGAATACCCACCAAGCATCTTAAGGCTCCAATAACGAGAGAGAGAGAGAGAGAGAGAGAGAGAGAGAGAGAGAGAGAGAGAGAAGCAAAACCAAAGAAACATATAATGTGTTTTGAGTTGATCACAGCATACATGGCTGAAATCTCAGCATTCAAGAAGTTAAGGCAGGATTTTGTTACATACAGTGAACTCCAGGACATCCACGGCTACCTGGTGAGTTCTCAAACAAAAACAAGGGCTAGGGTGGCCATAGTTTGGAAGTAACAGGTAGAGTGCATGCTCAACATGGATAAAGTTCTGGGTTCAATCTGTGATTATGCTTACCTCTAAGTTCATTCCTGGGTTTTAGTTTTGTGTACAATCTCAGCAGTTACAGAAAAAGAGAAGAGAAACCTTTTAATCAGACATATAACATCTGCTTCCTGTCCACATGGGTCACAGATATCTCAAAATGACTATGGAGAAGAAGAGAACAACAACCAGTAATGCTCCGAAGTCCCAGAATGTCTGACACTTGGTGGTCTGGGAGTGACACTATGATTGGGCTCCAGAGAGCGATATGAAAATCAATGATTTAAAGATTATTAGATTGGGGGGGGTCAAAACTGTAAGAAAACAAAACTTGCAAAATGTTCATTTTTATCATCTGTTTCTGTAGGCTCAAAGATGAAATCAGTTATGAGCAAAATGCTGTCAGTCTTATTTCTTTTTCTTTTTTTATTTATTTTTATTGAAAAAAAAATTTCCGCCTCCTCCCAGCCTCCCATTTCCC
>NW_026075540.1:0-1420 GCF_014885135.2 Alexandromys fortis
CAATTTTTATGCTTATATGGATGTCACTCACTGTGGTGATGAATAGATATGACACCCATAGACTCATGTGTTTAAGTCCCGGCTCATAGGCAGTGGTGCTATTAGGAAGTGTGACCTTGTTGGAGTAGGGGTAGCCTTGTTGGAGGAAGTGTGCCACTGTGGGGTGGACTTTGAGGTCTCATATGCTCAAGCTACACACAGAACACAATCTCTCCTTCTGCTGCCTGCGTTCAAGAACTCTTAGCGGCTTCTCCAGCATCATGTCTGCCTTCATACTGCTGTGTCCCACCATGATAATAATGGATGAAACCCCTAAAACCAGAAGCCATCCCAAATAAATGTTTCCTTTATAAGAGTTGCTGTGGTCTTAGTGTCTCTTGACAGCAACAGAAACCTAAACTAAGACACTCACTGAGTGTATGCATGTACACATGTGTTCAGGTGCCTGCAGAGGCCAGAAGAGGACACTGGATCCTCTAGAACTGGAATTACCAGCAGTGCAAGTTGTTCCATATGAGTGCTGGGAACCCAGCCCAGGTCCTCTACAAGAACAGCCAGAGCTCTTAACTGCTGAGCCATCTCCCCAGACCCAATAGTTTTTATTTTTGAGGAACCCCCTTTATTGGCTCACCCTGACATTGTATCAGAGCTCCCTTTTCTTCACTTACTCCTCCACACCAGACATCCTTTTGCCTTTTATTTAATCCATGTAAAGAGCTAGGTGCAGCAGAGCACATCAGTACACTCAGAGCGGGGGTGGGGGTGGGGTATGTGAGCCATAGGTTCAGTGAAAGACAATTCTCAGTCAGTCAATAAAACAATACACATGTAAGGTGGAGACTGATTGATGAAGAAATACTTATGTCCGCCTCTAGCTTCCACATACTTCCATAAAGGCAAGTGAGCACCCCCTGGGACATATCACACACACACACACACACACACACACACACACACACACACACACACAGCATTTCTCTGAAGAGTGGGCCTACACGTGGGGAAGAACTCTTATTGGCTGCTTCACAAGATTTCCCCCACTAAGTAATATGCTGTCACTTACATTCTGAACTAACTTAAAGTGGCTTCTAAAGTGAATGTCGGATTACTGAGCACACAGGTAAATGCGCATTTGTCACCCATCCTTCTTAGCAAGCGCTTTGTGTGCTTCAACTGCATCTTCCCAGTTGCATATGAATTGCCTGGGAGAAGAGCTTAGTTATAGACTCTTGGGGCGATTAGCTCTTCTAAAACACTGGGAAAGGAAGGCCACTTCGGTTAGAACTAGACAGACTGGATTAAAATGCAGCCTCTACCACTTATGGTCGACGCATCACCAATCTTTACATTTTACTCTGCAGGTCTGCTTTTCATCTTGTTTTCTTTCTAAATTTTTTACTTTTAAAGATGCTTCAATGTG
>NW_026075541.1:0-1416 GCF_014885135.2 Alexandromys fortis
TTGAACTCAGGACCTTTGGTAGAGCAGGCAATGCTCTTAACCTCTGAGCCATCTCTCCAGCCCCCACAGTATGGCTTTTATTCAGCCATGAATTGGATTACATTATCTGTATTGATGTGACTGGAATTTCCGAATCACACAGCAACCATGTATATTCTGATCTGCAGAAAACCCTTGGGAAGCGGGCAGACATTCATAGTAGTTAGCAGCTGCGGCCAAATTGGGAAACTGAGGCTCAGTATCTTTGCAAAGGTGAAAGACCAGACTGTGGGACTCAAACTCCTAGAAGGAAGTGTACCTTCCTCTTCCTGTTCTCTGTGCATCTCAGAAACCAGAGAATGGAACTGGCAGCCAGGACAAGAAGCTCAGGGAAGCAGGCTTTGGGATAGGCCTCTCTCACCTTGATGCTCTCATTGATGCGGCCCACTATCCAGTCGAAGAGGCGGCTGTAGACATTCTTAGCCAGGGCATCCCGAGCATACTGAGCCTGGGGTGTGGGGCAGTCTCATTAATGTGGCAGCCACAGGACAGCCTCAAAAGTCAGGGCCTTCAAGAGGGCTCTTACCTGCATGACATTCAGAACTGTAACCACCTTTTCTTTGGCTGTCTCCATGGTTCTTGAACACAAAGCTCTCTCTAGTTCCACCGAATTCAAACCCATCAACTCCCCAATCTCCCGAACCCCTAGAAAGACAAAGAAATACGAGGTGGTGGCGAGGGATCTCAGTGGGGGGAAGGACCTGGGTGACTTCAGCTGGGTAAGTCACTGCAGTTGGCAGGAGAACCTCCCGAAACAGGTCAGATTGTCCCTGTATATCAGAAGATTCGGCTAAGGCTCTGAGAGTCACAGACCAAAGCTTGAACATTTCCAGAGGCTCATCCCCAAGTGCTTCAGGAGAACGGTTCAGGAAGTCCCTTTGGGGGCACCTAGGGGTGGCTGGGTGCAAGCGTACCAGGTGAAGTCAATCACCAATCACGTTGGAGGTGGAACAAAAACTAGCTTCAGGGTAGGGGACTCAGAGCAGGCTCCAGCAGGGTGGTACCAACCTTTCCCATCAGAGACGCCACTTGCTGGTATCCCATTGGCCTGGAACTCGTCGGTCAGCTTCACGTTTCCCAGCTTCAGCACCAGCGCTGTCACCTCCAGGACTTGTCTGATCTCATCCTCTGAGAACCCAATCACTGACATGGCACTCTTGGGAAGAGAGTAGGAAGTGAACTGAAGGAACGGGACCAATCCAATGACTCCCTTCACAAACTGAATGGACGGGCCAGGAGGTGGTGGCACACGCCTTTAATCCCAGCACTCGGGAGGCAGAGGCAGGCGGATCTCTGTGAGTTTGAGACCAGCCTGGTCTACAAGAGCTAGTTCCAGGACAGGATCCAAAACCACAGAGAAACCCTGTTTCAAAAAAC
>NW_026075542.1:0-1418 GCF_014885135.2 Alexandromys fortis
AATTTAAGTGTAAGAGGCTAGCCAGTAATAAGCCTGAGCTATCAGCCAAACAATTATAGCTAATATTAAGCCTCTGAGTGATTTTTTTTTTTTTTTTTTTAGTTTTTTTCGAGACAGGGTTTCTCTGTAGCTTTGGAGCCTGTCCTGGCACTAGCTTTGTAGACCAGGCTGGCCTCGAACTCACAGAGATCCGCCTGCCTCTGCCTCCCGAGTGCTGGGATTAAAGGCGTGCGCCACCACCACCCGGCCTGAGTGATTGTTTTGTAAGTGGCTGCAGCACCAGGCAGGAACAACAGATAAGCTTCGGGCTACAGGGGGTACCTTGAGAGAATCCACCAGGTCTTCTACCAGGAAGAAATGCCGCAGCTGTGTGGCTGTGGAGACCACTTGGGAGGCAATCTGCTGGGACAAACGCTCTGTCTGCTCCCGGGTCAGGGTCAGGTCCATGTCCAGGTAGGCCCTGATGGGGTCAAGGAGTGTGGTGTAACTCAGTGTGTGTGTGTGGGTGATGGGAGGGCTCAGACTGGGCCAAGTGACTTTAACATGGGTGTAAATGGGACGTCTGGTGGAAGAGCAGGGTTAGGAAAGGGAGTCGAGGATAAAGGAAGGAATCAGGGCTGGGGACCAGGGTTCACAATGAGGAGGAGAGTGGGCCGTGCATGAGCGGAGGTCAAGGACCACAGTGCATGGTCAGCTGAGCCGGGTCATGAGTTCTCACTGGAAAGGGTTGGTGCCATCACCCCGGTGCACGGCCTGGAGCACTTTGCGGTAAACCCTGAGAGAGATGGTGGCGCAGAGACCCAGCAGGGCTAGGTGCGCAGCCACAGACACGATGCTAAAGTGCAGGAGGCAGAGGAGAGAGGCCATGAGGCCCGTGAAGACGGCTCCAGACGTCCTGGTGTCCTTCCAGTAGAGCAGGTCTGCCACTGTGGAGAGGAAGTCAATGAACGGCTGGGACTAACCCGACAGACTTCGTTCTTGTTCGTTTTTAAGAGACAAGATTTTCACTGTGAGGTGAAGGCTGACTTTAAACTCTGAAGCCCTGGTTGGTCTGAACTCATGATTATTCTAATTCTTTCTCTTCCTTAGACCGAGTTTCACTCTGTAGCCCAGGCTGGCCTCAAACTCAAGGCAATAAATCCTCCTGCCTCTGCCTCCTGAGTGCTGACTCTACCAACTGATGTATCCCCTGACCAGCCTTGTTTATTTATGTGTTTACTGGATCTAACTACATAGCTCTGACTATATAGTCCAGGTTGGCCTTGAACTCACAGAGATTCACTTGCCTCTGCCTCTGGAGTGCTGAAATTAGAACCGTGTGCCACGAAGCCTGACTCTGGATTGAGGATCACACAATGCTCTATTGCGGCTGCGACATTCTCTATTTTATTCAACTCTGAACTCAATGTGTGTGTGTG
>NW_026075543.1:0-1415 GCF_014885135.2 Alexandromys fortis
TGTGTATGCCTGCAGGCCAGAAGAGGGCACCAGATCCCATTACAGATGGTTGTGAGCCACCATGTGGTTGCTGGGAATTGAACTCAGGACCTTTGAAAGAGCAGGCAGTGCTCTTAACCTCTGAGCCATCTCTCCAGCCCCATCGTGTCTCTATTTCTTAAAGACAGTTTTTAGCTTTCCTCTACTAGCCAAATAGAAGTCATTGACTTATTGTTAGCAGTCTATAATGTTGGGGTACATTTCTTTGATACCTAGTTCTTTGGCTTCCATTAGTAAGTGAATGTTACCCAATGTCTTTCTACATCTACTGAGGTCACCACATGTGTAATGCACTCAATCTATTGATGCTCTCTTATGCATATTAATTTTTCTCATGCTTAAGACTTATTTGTACTCTGGATGAATTTAACTTGATCATGGTAAAAAAAATGTAATGTGATGTTAGATTTAGTTTGCCAGTATTTGCTGAGATTTTTTTAACTTGTATTTTCATCTAATGTGATGATCTTTAGCTTTTTTATTGTTTTGTTTTTAACTTGTTTTGTTTCTAAATACTTCCACTATTGCAGAACATCTTTGAAAGCATTATTTCTTCTCTGTGGTGGTTTGAATAAGAATGACCCACATAGGATCATATATTTGATTACTGGATCTACAGTTGGTAGAACTGTTTCAAAAGAATCAGGAGGTGTGGACGTGTTGAAGGATGTCACTGACGGCTGGCTTTGTGGTTTCGAAAGCCCATGCCATTGCCAGTTAGCTCTCACTGCCTGATGCTTATAGTCCAAGGTGTGAGCTCTCAGCTACTGCTTCAGCACCATCCCTGACTGCTTTTTGTGATGCCCCTTACCACAGAGGTCATGGGTCACCCTCTCAAACTGTAAGTTCCAAACAAACTCATCCTTAGATAAATTTCCTTAGTCATCATGTCTAGAAAATAATAGAATAGAAACATAATTAAGGTGGTTTTGGAAGAATTTAGACAGAATTGGCATTAGCTCCTTTTTGGATGTTTGGTAGGACTGAGTTACAATGACAAAGAGGCTCGGGGTTTCTTCTTTTTTAATAGGAGCTTTTTCTTTCTCACCTGCTTCAACTCCAAAATCAGTTTCATTACTTATCATTAGTGTGTTCATGTTTACAACTCAATTATCGTCTCTACTACCCTATAACAGCAGAAACAGGGAAAAGGGGGATAGTAATATTTACCTAACATGATACCTTTCCTGAATATGTTCTTCGTTTTGAACAAAAATGAGAAAGTTGAACACATCTACACACATTTACAACCTTCTGTTGAAGTCAGAAGCATAGCATGATATCAGAGGCAGAGGGTTCTGCTCTATAGAAACCATTATAGACCTTGGCACAGGTCCCCTCTCCCCTTGGTTACCTGGGAGCCCACCCAAAAGCTG
>NW_026075544.1:0-1438 GCF_014885135.2 Alexandromys fortis
GAGAGAGAGAGAGAGAGAGAGAGAGAGAGAGAGAGAGAGAGAGAGAGAGAGAGAGAGAGAGAGAGTCCTATATGCAGAAAAGAAAAAGTCTTTTCATGGGAGTACAAAAAATATATATTTTATGAAAAAAATAAATGACCAAGGAGAGTGAGGAAAGGAACTATCATGTCCAACACAGAAAACCTCTAATTCTATTAGAGAAAACAAAACAACCAATAATAAAATTCAAGCAACCCAAAACACATCCAACAATTCCACTCTTGGGAATATACCCAAGAGATGCCCTATCAAACTACAAAAGCATTTGTTCAACTATGTTCATCGCATCACTATTTGTAATACCCAGAACCTGGAAACAACCTAGGTGCCCCTCAATAGAAGAATGGATAAGGAAGGTGTGGCAATATACACATTAGACTCCTACTCCGTGGTAAAAAAAAAAAAATGACATATTGAATTTTGCATGCAAATGGATGGAAATAGAAAACACTGAGTGAGATAACACAGACTCAAAAGGATGAACATGGGATGTACGCACTCATAAGTGGATTCTAGCCACAAACAAAGGCTCTTGAGCCTATAATTCCTGATCCTAGAGAAGCTAAATAAGAAGGTGAACCCAAAGAAAAACATGTAGTTATCCTCCTGGATATTGAAAGTACACAAGATCGCCAGGCAATAGTTGGGAGCATGGAGGTGGGGTGGGGTGGGGGTAAGGTGAGATGGGGAGAGAGAAGTGAGAAGGGGAGGATGGGGAGAGTTTGGGGGAATGGGAGACGGAGGAAGGGTAGATATGGGAGCAGGGAAGAAGATATCTTAACTAATGGAGCCATTTTAGGGTTGGCAAGAGACTTGGTTCCAGAGGGGTTCCCAAGTGTCCAAGGGGATTTCCCCAGCTAGGTCCTTGGACAGCCGAGGAGAGGGTGCCTGAACTGGCCTTCTCCTATATATCTTGCATATCAACATAGAACCTTCATCTGGCGATGGATGGAGATAGAGACAGAGACCCACATTGGAGCACTGGACTGAGCTCCCAAGGCCCAGATGAAGAGCAGAAGGAGGGAGAACACGAGCAAGGAAGTCAGGACCAAGAGGGGTGCATCCACTCACAGAGATAGTGGGGCTGATCTAATGGGAGCTCACCAAGGCCAGCTGGACTGGGACTGAATGAGCATGTGATCAAACCGTACTCTCTGAATGTGGCTGACAATGATTGTGGACTAAGAAGCCAATGATAATGACACCGGGTTTTGATTCTAAGGCTTTTTGGGAGCCTAGTCTGTTTGGATGCACACCTTCCTAGACCTGAATGAAGGCGGGAGGGCCTTGAACTTCCCACAGGGCAGGGCACCCTGACTTCTCTTAGGACTGGAGAGGGAGGGAGAGAGGAGTGGGGGGAGGGGGAGGGAAATGGGAGGAGGTGGAAATTTTTAATAAA
>NW_026075545.1:0-1327 GCF_014885135.2 Alexandromys fortis
AAAAAAAAAAAAAAAAAAAAAAAAAAAAAAAGAGCAGGCTCTTTTTCATATTTGGTAACAGTGAAAAGTTCTTGTTTCCGTGTTGTGCCACTGTGACATGGTACGGCTCAGCAGACTCTGAAATGAAAAAGGAAAGTGGAGGTGGAATTATTTTTCTATTTGTTTTGCTTTATGTGTATGAATGTTTTGCATGCATATCTATGCACCGCGTGCAATGCCTGGTGCCCACAGAAACCCAAAGCTCCCTCGGGACCTGGAATTACAGATGGTTGTGAACCACTGTTGTGGGTGCCGGGAATTGAACCCTGGTCCTCTGTACAAGCATCAAGTGATCTTTAACTGCTGAGCATCTCCCCGACCATGAAAAAGTTTTCAGTAGGCAACTTCTGAGAGAGAGGCAGACCTTGTTGGGCAACTTCCCTCTGTGCCTCTCACTCACCATGCTAAGGTGACAGTGACGTCAATGCATCTGCTGAGTTCCACGTCTAACTTTACTTTTGCCAACAAGACTGGCCGGATTTTCCTGAGGCTGTTTCTTACCTACCCTGCTAGCTGGAGATTCCAACTTTATCTCTCAGCAGCTTTCTTGTGATGTAATTATATCAGCTGACACCTGATAAGGCATTGAGAGAGAAAGGAAGAACTTGAGTTTTCACTAAAAACAAGCCCTTTGCTAATTTTTAGTGTTTGAGTCATTGCTGGTTTCTCTTTAGCGCCTCTAAAATCTTTGTTTTAGCAACCGGATGTTCATGTTATCTCCATTAGCTGCGAGGAGGAATCGGGCATGAAGGTTGCTCTTTTCTTTGTTTGTTTTTTGTTATGTTTTGTTTTGTTTTTTTGAGACAGGGTTTCTCTGTGTGGCCCTGGCTGTCCTGGAACTCTTGCTGTAGCGTAGCTCAGGCTGGCCTCAGACTCAGAGATCTTACCTGCCTCTGCCTCCCGTGTGGTGGGATTAAAGCTGTGTGTCACCACGCTGGGCTTTACAGTGTAACCCTATGAGGTTGAAGAAAGCTAGATTTTTGTAGCGCGCCGAGATACCGCAGAGATGTAGCATCTTGCGGCACGCCGCTCCCGCCAGCAGAAGAGCCGACTGCAACAGGATTCTTCTCAGAACACACTTTATTGGAGCACTTACACTTGAGGTTGTAGAGAGGCAAAAGACCCATCCCCCTGAAGCAGAAGAATATATACGGTGCCAGACAAAGCCCTGACGTGTCATCAACCCAATGGCTCAGGCCAGAATGGAGTGATCGTGCCAGATTATGATTGGCCAGATCGGATGGCCAGATCGAAAGACTCCCCGCGCTGGGGGGAGCTCGCGCGCATG
>NW_026075546.1:0-1419 GCF_014885135.2 Alexandromys fortis
CATTACAGATGGTTGTGAGCCACCATATGGTTGCTGGGAATTGAACTCAGGACCTTTGGAAGAGCAGGCAATGCTCTTAACCTCTGAGCCATCTCCCCAGCCCCCTATTTAGATAGCAGGGCTTTACATGTGCCTACCATTCCTTCCTCCTTACTTGTTTAAGTAGGTTTTACTTGGCCAGCAAGTCCCAGCTTCCGATGCACTGTCTGAAGGTCAACCCACCAACAGCTATTTCCAACTCAATGCTCTTCCCCTAGCAAGTAGTACTGACACTATACTTCTGGATTACCTTGCCTTCATGACTTTTTAAAGAATAAAAGCCACATCCTATTCACAGATATGGCGTTACTCCTGAATCAATTAACATATTTCTGGCCTGTTCATTTTCCCTAGAGAAAAGAACAGTCACCTGGATGAGTCCAAAATGACGTGGAACAGTAGTCAGTACAGCTCAACCCTCACTTGGTAAAGAAGTTCATCCCCCAAATTTTCTGCTTATGGTGTCCCATTACCAAACATAACTTTGTTTCTTCACAGGATCATCTAGAAAACCAAAACATATTCTTAGGTATTAACCTTTTGCTTGCTTCCTTTTTTTTCTTTGTGTTTTTGTTTTAGCAGTAAACATAGGAAAGAGAAACACACCTGTACTGCTGAGTCAGACTTAGAAGGTTACATGAGCCCTGCCATACCTACCTGCCACACCCGCCCACTGTCCAAATGCCACTATCCGAGACCCTCTGTGGTCCACCATTTTCTCATAATCAATTAGTCGAATTTCCTGAAAAAAATAAAAAAAGAAACTGTTGTGAGCAGGTAAATTCAGCTCAAATTCAATATATTAGTAATCCACATATAAAGAAATAAAAAATTTATATTTTTCCCCTCTTAAGAAATGCATGTTGACTAACTAACCCATTAACAGGAGGTGCACCATTAAATGCTTTGAAAATGTTTGATCACAGACCAGCTGTAATTAGAGCTAAAAGAATGAACTTCTTGTTAAACACGTCCTTTGAAGTGAGGTAAGAACATAACTGAGGCAAAGGTTCCCCAACCTGCCCAAAACTATTTGAAATATTCCTATGTCCCTTCTTATTGTCAGTCTGCTGGTACCAAAGAAAACACATCCTTCCTAAGATGAATCCCTGTGTGCAAGCAAATCCTTGCTCATTCCAAATCCTTCCTAGTCAGTCTTCTTGAACTAATACCTCTTTTTGTTGGAATATTCTTCCTGAACATTGTTCCTTAGTTATTTTTTTTTAATTTTATTTATTATGTATACAATGTTCTGTCTGTATACCTGAAGGCCAGAAGAGGGCGCCAGACCTCATTACAGATGGTTGTGAGCCACCATGTGGTTGCTGGGAATTGAACTCAGGACCTTTGGAAGAGCAGGCAATGCTCTTAACCACTGAG
>NW_026075547.1:0-1417 GCF_014885135.2 Alexandromys fortis
GGAGGAAGAAGAAGAAGAAGAAGAAGAAGAAGAAGAAGAAGAAGAAGAAGAAGAAGAAGAAGAAGAAGAAGAAGAAGAAGAAGAAGAGGAGGAAGTAGGAAGTAGTCGTCGTCTTAGGGGGCATTTTCTTGATTAATGATTGATATGGGATGGTCCAGTCCAGTAAGGACATTGCCATACCTGGGCAGTTGGTCCAGGCTTCTGTAAGAAATCAGACTAAGCAAGCCAGTAAGCAGCATGACTTCCTGAGCTTTGCTTCATTTCCTGCTTCCAAGTTCCTGCCCTGCCTTCCAACAATCATGGATTGTAATAGACTTAAAAGCCAAATAAATCCTTTCTTTTCCTAAGTTTGGTTTGTTCAAGTTTTTTTTTTTAAATCACAGCAACAGAAACCTAACTAGAAAGAACTCTAACTAGAACAAGGTGAGTATAGCTGTTATTTTCTTCCCCCTTCCCTTCTTTTCTTCCTCCCTCTTTCCTTTGAATAGTCACTTTTGTTTGTTTTGTCTTTTGTTTGTTTTTCCAGACAGGGTTTCTCCGTGTAGCCTTGGTTATACCCGAACTTGCTTTGTAGACTTGGCTGGCTTCTAACTCACAGAGATCCTTCTGTCTTTGCCTCCTGAGTGCTGGGTTTAAAGGAATATGCCACCACTGACTGGCTTGAATATTCACTTTTAGAAGATATATGAGCCAGGCGGTGGTTGCGTACACCTTTAATCCCATCACTTGGGAGGCAGAGGCAGGTGGATCTCTGTGAGTTTGAGGTCAGTCTGATCTACAGAGAGAGTATCAGGATAGCCAAGGCTGTTACACAGAGAAACCCTGTCTTGAAAAAACAAAACAAAACAAAAACATATATGTGTATGTAAGTTTTAGTTTTAATTAATTCTTTTGACCTAACTCAATAGGCAAAGTGTTCTACCACCTGGCCACATCCCTGGCCTTGTATATTTAATTCTTGACAGATATGTAAGAACTGTATGTTTAATAGAGGAACAATATGATATTTTAGTAATACACAGTGTGCAATCATCAGATTAAGGAGTACTGGCTTCCTTACCTCAGATATTTAGTGTTTCATTATGTTGGGAACATTCAAAATCTTCTCTTTTAGTAAAATATTTTGAAATACACAACTGGTTACTGTCACAGCTATCCTACCCATCATGATACAGAACACTAAAAATTCTTTCTCCTCAGCTGATGTGGGAGTGATTTCTTATTAATAAAGAAACTGCCTAGGCCCCTTGATAGGCCCACCCTTAGGTGGGTGGAGAAAACAGAAGAGAATTCTGGGAGAAAGAAGCTGAGTTGAGGAGTCGCCATGATTCTCCCGCTCCAGACAGACGCAGGTTAAGATCCTCCCTGGTAAGCCAGCTCGTGGGCTACACAGAATATTAGAAATGGGTTAGAACAA
>NW_026075548.1:0-1416 GCF_014885135.2 Alexandromys fortis
AAAATATGTTTATATATATGCATTATAGATTTTATAATGCATTATGATATATTATGTATTGAATATATTTAATATAAATAGAACATAAAATTGCTGTTTATTCAACTTATAAACATATATTTGTGAAATCTATGTATTTATGGTTTACTTCTCCACTCCCCTGGCTTTCAGAGCTACTATATTGTATCAAGATGCATGACTCTGACAAAAATGTAGTTAACCATATGCCCCTTGATGAATAGAGTTTTATTAAGATGTTTACTTTGCTTTGGATGTTTTCATTTGTTTTTATATGAATTGTCATTATTTGCAAAGAATTCCATCCCAATACTCACACACATCTTTTAGTGATTATATTAGAATTTGTTCGTTGATAGAATAAAATGTTACATTGCATTCATTCAGATTTATAGTTTATGTCCAAATTTGCAACATTGTTCATAAATTATTTTCTATGTGATAGTATTTTAATTTCCAAATCTATAACCTGTATTTTCTCACAAAGAGGAGACTTGTAGAAGACCTAAGTTGTCCTTACTCTGCCTGGGCATACTAAGAAACATAAATGATCTCACTGAAAAGAGTTACTGAGAAGTCAGTAGCTTTGATTAAAAAAAAAAAATGCAGTAAGATCAAAAACCCAGTGCCATTGTTCTTGGGTTCTCAGTAGTTTTCATTGTCCGCTATGTTCAGCGAGTCCGGTTTTATCCTAGGCTTTTTCAGACCCAGTCCAGCTGGCCTTGGTGAGTTCCCGATAGAACATCCCCATTGTCTCAGTGTGTGGGTGTACCCCTCGCGGGTCTGAGTTCCTTGCTTGTGCTCTCTCTCCTTCTGCTCCTGATTTGGACCTTGAGATTTCAGTCCGGTGCTCCAATGTGGGTCTCTGTCTCTGTCTCCTTTCATCGCCTGATGAAGGTTAATATTTAGGAGGATGCCTATATGTTTTTCTTTGGGTTCTCCTTCTTATTTAGCTTCTCTAGCAGGGCAGGGAACCCTGATTGCTCTTTGAGCTGACGACGGAGGGGGACTTGATTGGGTGAGGGGGAGGGAAATGGGAGGTGGTGGTGGGGAAGAGACAGAAATCTTTAATAAATAAATAAATTTAAAAAACATAAAAACAATCTGTAATACAATCTTGTTATATTTATTTCTAGAAAGATTTAGAGAATTAACATCTGTAAACTTGTATTAGTGCTGTAGAAATTCCTAAGGCCAGTAGCCTTTAAGTTACTGGCACACTTGAACGTGGCCTCTTAAACTATTTATGCAGATGTAAAGCACACATCTGGCCTCTTTTCTGGCTGTGGGATTTGGTTGCTGTTCCACATACCAGCAGACAATTGCGATCTGTGAGTCTACTGCTAAAAAAAAAAAAAAAAAAAAAAAAAAAAAAAAAAAAAAAAAAAAAAAAAAAAA
>NW_026075549.1:0-1415 GCF_014885135.2 Alexandromys fortis
CCCAGAATTCTATTCTGTTTACTCCTCCCATCTATGTTCCAAGCCATGAGGCCAAGCAGCTGGTTTATTATAACTTAACCAATGAAATCAACAGATTGATATATGACACTCCCACATCAAGTGGGTCCTAAAGACATTCGAGGAGGTTTGGATTTCTGCCTAAAGGCCTTGTCTATGCAGTCCTGGCAGTAATGAGAGCTGTGTCGGAATGCTTGGTGTGGAGGCCTGACTCATGTAGACAGACATCCGTCCTGGGAGGAGGGCAGAGTGGTGAGAGTTTGCTGTGGACACTGATGGCTTGGGCGGCCATGAGCAGCAGAACAATGAAGGTTTAGGAGTTGCCTGTGTGCGGGTGGCCCTGTGCACGTGTAGTTAAAGACAGGGACAAGTTTGTCCATCCCAGTGGATGCTGAGAGGTCAACCTGCTGGGTGACCGGACACTTCCATTCAATCAAAACTGAGGGGGTGGGCATGGCAGATGGACATTGAGAGATGGAGAGATGGAGAGCCCTGGCTGCTCTTGCAGAATAGGTTCCATTTTCAGCATCTACAGGGTGGCTACAGCCACCTGTAACTCCAATCCCAGGGGATCCAACTTCCCTTTTGGGCCTCTGCAGACACTGCACACACATGAGTCACAGCAGACAAACATGCAGGCAAAACACCTACACACCCCACACACAAATTAAAAATAAAACAAATAAAAATGAGCTGAAAACAGAAACAAAAACAAACTTGAGGAGTTTGCTTGTCCGTTCACATCCAGCCTGGCAGGAGAAGGAGTTTAAGTCTGTGGGTATCATTATCTAATTTTATTGTGAGATTCAAAGAGTTAGAATGAATACCTCCAGGTTGGGGTGCAGCAAGAGTGGGGGAGGGGCTCGAGGAGAGATCCTCTACCGCTGGTGTGCACCATGGCCGCCTCTGAAGATGTGGGTGTCCTGGGAAAGGGATCACGGCTCTCACAGGCACTTGGCCTCAAGCCTGGGTCCTGCCCTGCGCTGTCCCTTTGGGATCCCTGGGTCGGTAGAACACGGTGACCTGATAATGTCTGGACACAGCCTGGTGCTTGTTTTGCTCTTTTTGTTGAGGATGAAGGCATCTTGCTTCTCCCAATTCTTTTATGGCCTGCTGCCCCAAGCACCAGAGGGGAGGCCTATAAAGAGTCTCCACCAAAGCAAGCTTGTCCCTGTCCCTGGTGTGGAGAATTCTTGGCATTATGTATTAAAAAGTTTGAATAAGGGAAGGGAACAGGTATGTCTGGGTGTGGGAGGGGGTCAATCCCGGACATTTATTAGTGTGAAGCTAATGCAGCAGGTTGATATGTGTCATCCCCAAAACAAACCCGTCTTCCTTCCTTCCTTCCTTCCTTCCTTCCTTCCTTCCTTCCTTCCTTCCTTCCTTCCTTCCTTCCT
>NW_026075550.1:0-1417 GCF_014885135.2 Alexandromys fortis
TCTCTCTCTCTCTCTCTCTCTCTCTCTCTCTCTCTGTCACACACACAGACAGACAGAGAGGGGTGGGGGCTTGGTAAAGTAAGGGCTCAAATAAAAGGAAGTCCGGGCTGCCATGGTGACAAGAGACTGGAGTCCTAACCACAGGACAAGCCCACTCTTCTCACTAGCCTCACATCCAGGTGTGGGTCTTGCTGAGACAGACATCTCTGGAAAGATAGGCAACATATGCAAATAAATACTGTAAGTGCTTCAGGACGGTGGGGAATCCAAGAAACCAGTAAGCTAAAAGTATTTTCATTCTTTGAAAATCACACACACACACACACATACACACACACACACACACACACACACACACACTTTCCAAAAAATGTACACAGAAAAAGGCTAGAAGTAGCTGATCCCATGCCCATGCACGTATGGGCTGCATTAGCTGGACTCTGTGGATTATTTTAAAAAGGAAGGGGATGTTGAGGGGAGGATGTGCTGGGGGAATGGTGGTGGGGGGATCATCTACTGGAGCATGGGCAACTTAGCAGTGGCTACATCCCCAAAGAAAAATGACTCTACTTTCTTCAGGAGCCATCAAGAGCCAATAGCTCCTCAGCTAGGGGTAGGGCCTCATAAACCCACCTGATTCTACCCATAGAATACTATGACTGTCCTAAGTGCTGGATTCTGTCTCACTCTACAGAGCAAAAAACCCAATCTCTGGACATGAAATGCCACCCATCTCCACCCTGGAAAACCTTACACTCAAAGTTCCACCCCCTATAAAAGCTCTATATAAGCCCTGTATACTGTTCAGTTTGCTGCTGTTTCTCACTGGAGTGGAGGCAGCCACTCTCCCGGTTTTTCCCCTCTCAGTAAATCTCTTGTGTGAGGTTTGTTTTGTGGTGTGACTTTGAGGCATTCCTTAGCTCCCGGCTGCCAGGATATCTTTCCATCCAAGCTGTAATGCTTACATGCACTGTGGAAGTCAGTGTAGAGATTCATTAAAAAAACAAAACCACACAACAGGAAATTATCATGTGTTATTAAAACAATCCTGGGTCCACACCAGAGGAACTGTCAATATTCTATAGAGGTCCTCGCACATATGTGTACATGGCTTCAGTATTCACAAAAGCTAGGGAATGAAACCAACCATCAGCAGATGAATGGAGAAAGAATATGAAATAAATACAAATTATATACACAAAGGAATTTTATTGGATTGTAAAGAAAATGCAATTATTGCATTTGTATGAAAATAGATGAGACCAGAGATAATTATATAAAACAGAAGAAGACAGATTGAGAAAGACAAACATGAAATGCTTTTTCACTTATGTGAAGATAGCTCTCATTCTCTTTCTGAGACAGGAAAATAGAAAAGAGTCTTTTCTATAATAGAAAGGACAGAAAGGTATAAGGG
>NW_026075551.1:0-1383 GCF_014885135.2 Alexandromys fortis
TTCCATATGATCAGGCTGCAGGCAGGCCTGTAGAGCATTTTCTTGATTAAAAATTGATGGGGGAAGGCCCCCATTGTGGGTGGTGCCACCCACGGACTGGTGGTTCTGGGATCTTTAAGAAAGCAAGCTGAATGCGCTATGAGGAAAATTCAGTAAGCAGTACCCCACCGTGGTCGTTGCATCAGTACCAGTCGCTGGTTCCTGCCCAGTTTGAATTCTTGTCCAGACATCCTTTGAGAATGAAGAGTGATACAGAAGTGTAAGCCAAACAAACATTTTCCTCTCCAAGTTCCTTTAGTCATGGTGTTTCATGTTTTCATTGCTACAATAGCAGCCCTCAGTTGGACAGAAATTGGTACCTGAATTGTGGGGTATTGCTGTGACAGACCTGATGGTGAGTTTGCGGGAGGATTGTGGAAGGGCTTTGCAACTTTGGACTGGAAGAGAAACTGAATGTTAAGAGCTGTGTGGAGGCCGGGTGGTGGTGGCACAGGCCTTTAATGCCAGCACTCGGGAGGCAGAGGCAGGCGAGTTTGAGGCCAGCCTGGTCTATAGAGCTCCTTCCAGGATAGGCTCCAAAGCTACAAAGAAGCCCTGTCTTGAAAAACAAAAGAAAAAAGAGCTCTGTGTGATGCTCTGTAGAAGCTTGATGCTTGGAAGATAAAAATCTTGATGTCAGTGCAGACAATGGAGGCTTGACCTGTGAAGTTTGAGAAAAAAGCAAAGACTCAATCAGGCCTTTTATGTAAACAATCTGTAGTGTTTGCTGGTCAGCTGGAGCTGAAGAATCAGCTGTGAATCAGGAGAGACCAAGAACCACTGAAGTAAAACTTTTGCTTCCCTGGGACAATGGATGCTGGTCAGCAGGAGCTGAAGATGAGCTGTGAATAATAAGAGACCAGAATCATTGAGGTGACTCTTTTGGGAAGTGCATGTCCCACAGGGCACACAGAAACTATGTCTTGAGGCTGCCAGTGTTGTTCCATATGCTGGCAATTGAACTTGGCAGGGGAAGAGTCACCCAGGTGGCGCTGGTTTTAAAGGCATGAAGAGGTTACCTGGAGCAGCTGAGGCTTGGCACTGTGCGAGGAGAGCCCAGGAGAGGCTGTTGGGGAGAGTGTAGCCCAGGTGCAGGAAAAGATCCCAGTACTCTGGGATGACCACCAAGAACAGCCCCAGGGATTGGAGTGGAGCCTGCCAAAGCCTAGAGGACAAGCTGTGTGTGCTGCAGCGGGTGACCAGAGAAGTGACCCTCGTCCCGTGGAGGAGCCCAGAAAAGATTGAGTGAATACCACATGTGGGATATTGGGTTATTTACACGGTTGGAGCTTGGTTTTGCTTTGATTGTTGATTGTGCTCTAGTGTTGCTCTCTTATAAGTAAG
>NW_026075552.1:0-1399 GCF_014885135.2 Alexandromys fortis
AAAAAAAAAAAAAAAAAAAAAAAAAAAAAAAATCAAATTGAGACTCTAACTGGAGGTCATCAGGTTTCAAGGGCCTGTCCTTGGAGGGCTCTGTTGGGCTTCACTTCTTTCTTCTTTGCTTTTCTCCTTAAGGGTCTGTGAAGTCTAAAATTGTTAAGCCAAAGTAAAACTTTTCTCTTAAAAAAAGGAAGAAAGAAATATTCTCAGGGTTACAAAGAAAAGTACCACCCCTCCGACTGAAATGTCACAGTAAGGTAAACTGTACTGATCAGAAGGGTGTCAGTTCTCAGAAATCAGGCAACAAGGACACATGCCCAAGGTGGCATCCATGTCCCGACTTGGTGGGGAGCTTGGCTCTTCCTCACTGGCTGAGGATTAATCTCACAATTTGCACCAATCAGTTATTTTTAAAAAACATAACCAAAAATGGAGGAAAGAAAGGATGCCAGGCAGAGGTGGAGCGATGGGGTGTCTGACAGTTGAATCATTTCAGGATGGTTACCTCTGGGTGAACTTGTTCTTTCCCTTGGCAAAGGAATCAGACAGAAGAAGGATGTAAGGGAAATAACCACACTGCTGTTTTCTTGAAAGGACCAAATCTCTGCCCATGAGTTGAGCAGACAATTCTAAAAACCTGTACGTATTTAGGAGTGAGGGCAGGTAAAACTGGTTTAACTGTGTTTGGCAGGGAAAAAAAGTTTTCTTCACTACGTCTTACATGCAAATACTTTCCTCATGCTTAAAAGCTTGTGTTTTAATTATCTTTTACAGAGCAAATTTTTGTTGAAATCCAATTTATTAAATTTTTTCTTTTATTGATTAATCTTTCTTTTGGTGTTCAAGAATTATTTTTTTCTGACACTAGATCTCAAGATTTTTCTTCTATACCTTTCCCCCTAAAACTTTTATGATCTTTATGTTTTACATTTTCAAAATATATTATTGTTCTTACTGCTTTTTCTTTTGTGATGGGGGGGGGCGCTTTCTGCCTGTTAGGTAAATTCACTACTGATGGATTACAGACCCTGAATATATGCTGATTTATTTTGAGCATTTTTTCTAAAGAATAAAGCTTAGGCAAATGTTCATATTCTTTTGCCTATGGATACCCAGTTATTTCTGCCTATGCATTGAAAGTATCTTTACTCTATCAGATTGCTTTTGAACTAAGGTCTTGGTTAGAGATGCTGGGCAAGTTTGTTATTCTGTTGACTTGCCTATGACTGGCTCTGCTAAAGCCCTACAATCTTGAATGCTAGAACTAAGACCATGACTTCAAATGAAGTCAGTGGCTTCTTCATTCACTTTCAAATTGTTTTAATTATCCTTTTTATGCGTTTGATATATATTTAAAGATCTCTCTGTATGCATCTCTTTGGCAGGTTTTTTTTTTTTTTTT
>NW_026075553.1:0-1411 GCF_014885135.2 Alexandromys fortis
GTTTGTGATAAAATGTTCACCGTATCTAGATGCGACATAATGTGACTCTTCAAAATCTTCTCCATAACTTTACACATAATCGAGGTAAGACTGACCGGTCTATAATTCTCGGCCAGTTCAGTATCACCTTTTTTGAAGATGGGACATATGTGAGCCGTCTTCCAGTCTAAGGGCAAAATGCCAGTTCGCAAACTGAGATTAAAAAGTCTACAACATACTGGTGCTATGAAATCTGAAAGGGCCCTCATCACAGCAGGATGAAGACCATCTGGCCCAGAGGCTTTGTGAATGTCGAGAGTGCTTAAAATCAGAATAACTTCGTCGCTAGTGATTGTGAAAAAATCCATTTCTTCACATATATCACGTGAAGTTGGTGTTGGTTTGCCACTATCACGAGAATAGATTGTTGAATAGTAGTCCCTGAGAATGTTAGCCATTTCAAGTTCATTCGAAGTATTCTCACCATCGGACTTAGTCAAGGAGGTCAATCCGCATTTCAAGTATTTATTTTTTCTAACATACGAATATATCAGTTTCGGATCTGATTTCGCTTTGTTAGCTAGCTTATATTCGTAATTCCTCTTCGAAGAGCGGACCAGATAGCAAACACGATTTCGAGCTTGGCAGTACTGATAATTATCTACATGTGATTGTGTACTTTTGTAAACATACCACAATTTATTACGGCGACTAATTGCTCGGCGAATACGTCGATTCATCCAAGGAGGAGTACGCATGGAATTTTTTGATCTGACAGGAACGGAAGATAGGGTCAATTCAGTTATCGTTGTCTTGAGATCTTGCCACATATCCTCCACTGATTCGTGTCTCTCCATATCGTTCCAAGCAACAAGCGATGCTTTTTCGATTAATTTATGTCTGTTAAGAGAGGAATATTTAAGGCAGCCTTTTTTAACAGGAATCATATTAGGCGTCTCTGTGATAAATGTCAAGACACTGTGGTCGCTCTTACCAATGGGAGGTGATGTGGTTACTCCAAGGATCAGGTTAGGATACGATAAAAAAACTAGATCGAGTATAGATGGATGCTGATTCGTTCGGTATCGCGTTGGTTCAGCCACTTTCTGGAAAAGAAAACAATCCTCCGCCCTACTCTGAAGTCTGCAATCGAAAGAAAATCCCTCATGATCCGCATTTCGATTCCAGTCGATTGCCGGAGCGTTGAAGTCACCAAGAATTATACAGTTTGGATGTTTAGTCGAAAATGCTTCTATAATGTTGAGAAGTTCATTTTCTTCTTCAATTTTGCTCGCCGGGCTACGATAAATTAGGAGAATCGCCAAACTCTCACCAGCAAGTTTGATTAAGCACCCCGTAATTTCAATAGAATCTAGAACAGTGTTAAATGACAGCTCCAATTTCTTATGTTTCTGTTTTTTGTTCACCATCA
>NW_026075554.1:0-1411 GCF_014885135.2 Alexandromys fortis
TGGAGAAGGCACCCAAGGCCATCTCATTTTCCTTCTTTCCAGTGACCTTGATTCAGACAGGCCCTTGATTCTAGGAAACCCTAGGTCAGCAGAGAAGAAAGTTGCAACATGGGGAAACAGAGCTCACACTGCCTTCTTCAGAGACGGGAGAGAACACAGAAGTCTCAGCCTAGGCTGCAGTCCGAACTAGCTGGGCACTCCTGCCATCTTTGGCCCTGGCCTGCTGCCGGCTCCCTGCCGATCTCCTACTGTGGTGGAGAGTTGTCAGTGAAGAATCCTGTGGCTCCACTGAGCTCAGGGTGAGAGGAAGGGGCTTTCACAGGACCCTGCATTGACCTGGACCTCAGACTGTCTCACACAGCAGCGAGGAGCCCCCAAGATCCCTTCAAGCCCCTGTTTCTCTGATTCACTGTTCAGTTTGAAACCAAGCCTAAGGAATAGTGGGGGAAGCTTTAAAAAGAAAACAGGAGCTGTCAGATAGAGAAGTGGGAGAAAGCAGGGGCTCCTTGAAGCTTAGGCCATCTGAGAGCCCTGTTTGTGAGTAACACATCGCAGATGGATGGCGCACACACTCCATGCCCTGGAGTCAGGAGAAGGAGTTGTCCAGCACCATGGTAGGAGAGGGAGGGGAGGTTGCAGTAGAGGGCCATTTGGGGAAGAGGTCCCTTAGCTCACTTACTTGGTATCACCACCACTTGAGTTCCTATCCCCAAAGTTAGCCAGTTGTTTCCATAGGCGCACTCTGAGAAAGGCCTTCACAGAAACGGCCAGGTTTGGGCTCTACCCTCTCATGGAGGATACACACCCTTCACAGTAGCTCTGAAGCTGAGTCCCAGCAACAGGTGATCTTGAAGTATTTCCTGTAATGGGTGTTATGAGGATTCAAAGAAACCCTTGTTATGAGAGCAAGCAGTGCCAGCCCTCAGGGCTACCCGTGACCTCCAGTTCCCTCATCACAACCACCAACAATCATCACTGTTTTCCCTCATTTGGGACAAAAATGTTTTCACAAAACTGTGAAACTCTCTGCTCCCTGTGGCCCTGAAGGGTGGAAGAGTTTCTAAAGACCCCAGGGGAGTAGGCAGCCATTTCCTTATCTGCTACCATTGTGTGGAAGGTCCTGCTTTCTTGTGGATAGATGCAAAAATCATTTTTCATTTTGCTAGGGAGAGTAGAACCAAGAACATATCCAGCCCACTAAACTGGGGCACATGCTAAGAATACGCTAGGGTATCTAGCCCACTGAACTGGAGCACATGCTAAGAACACACCAGGGCGTGACTCAGAGAGAGCTATGCTCTCTCTGGGACTGAGCGAGAGCCGTGGGAGGCTCATACTGGACTCATTCTTGTCTGTCCTCATCTTGCTCTAGGATATTAATTGCTGATGGCTTTTTTTGTCCTCAGAAAGT
>NW_026075555.1:0-1411 GCF_014885135.2 Alexandromys fortis
GGGTGCACCCCTCGCGGTCCTGAGTTCCTTGCTTGTGCTCTCTCTCCTTCTGCTTCTGATTTGGACCTTGAGATTTCATACTATGAGAAATGGCTCTATAACTCCCAAGTAGACAAAGAATTAAAAGAATTAATAGCCCTGTGACACCTAGGAACCATAATAATAACCAGCAATACAAGCTATCCCTAAAGGTGCAACAGTGGAAGTAACATCTTGACAGAAATCAATACCCATGAAGTTGCACTTAAGGTCTACTCAATGGGGGAGCTTCATGTCTGGTTTAATAATGACATTCAACTATGAGTTGCTGATGAGGTCATTGGAACTTAGAGGAAAATGTAACAGTGACTCCTTCCTAAAATAGTATGATCTCTAACTGCATACTTAGTGCTTATCATTTCAACAGGTAAGTGTAACTCTTCTTACAGCAGATGGAGACCATTGCAGAAATCCATAGCTGGTCTAATAGAGGGAGGAACTGATGCTGGGGAGAAGAGCCATAGTGAATCCATCTACAATACAAGCCCTCCACCTAAGACTCAGGAATATTTGGAGGAAAAAGAAAGAATGTTCTAAGTTCTAAAAGTAAGACGACAAGTAAGGTTGTGGGGAGACTATGACTTCTATGTCTGACAGGTAAATGGCACCGTGTTCTCAACAATATAGTTTGCCAACGTAGAGTCGAAATTGATATTACTTGGCACACCAATGAAGAAAGTGAAAACTCTCAGGAGACTTTCCTCCTAGATGAAGAGTTATAGTCAATTAGTGATTACTAAGAACAGTATTAGACTTCCATACTTTGAATAATTCCCTAATAAATATGAATTTATATATATATATATATACATGTATATATATATATATATGCGTTAAATTTGAGACAGAGCAGGGAAACAGGAGTAATTAAAGGGAGATGTGAAGAATGATATGATTACAGCACTTACATATGAAATTCTCATAAATAAATTAAAATTAAACAAAAATAAGATTTGTTTGAATTGAGAATGAACTTTAATATTTATAAAGTAGTATTTATCTAAAATAAATCTGTATAGCATGATGGACTAAACATGGGCATATGAATAGATGTCATTTTTACTATTGATTTTATGAAACAAGAGAGATAAGATGTGCATAGAAAATTGAATTTGAAATTTATATTTATAAAAATTATCAAGGTGTCCTAGTAAGTGAATAATAATTCTTGAAACTAGAATAAAATAAATCATATCAATTCAAAATATGGATTTGTGAATAAATTTTCTTTAATAAATTAACCTCACATTACTTATGAAACATGAATTTTTTTTGTTTGAAGTATTTTCTTCAAGGCAGCACTGACATCCTTATTCCTCAGGCTGTAGATCAATGGGTTCAGCATGGGAACAACAGTAGTATAAAACACAGA
>NW_026075556.1:0-1412 GCF_014885135.2 Alexandromys fortis
ACTCTAGCCCTTACAGGCTAATTCTCGCACCTGGACTAGCCCATTTCTAATGATGTGTGTAAGCACCCCAAGGTGCGCTTACCGGGAAGATTCTAGCCTCCGTCCATCATGGTGTCTCTGCTCCAGAGAGCAGAGTTGTCTGGTCTGTCCGGGAGCAGAGCAGAGTCTGACCTCACTTCCTCTTCCGCCCGGAATTCTATTCTGTTTATTCTGCCCACCTATCTTTTAACCTATCAGGGACAGCAGTTTCTTTATTGCTCAGCCAATGAAATCAACAGATTGATATGACACTCCCACATCAGACAAGCCTTTTATACTTAGTATCTTAATTAAAATAAATGACTAACAACATAAATTAAAAACATTAGCAGGTAATAAAGAAGGCCCATTTGGGAAGTAGAATTTTGCTCTTCAAATAAAATATATTTATTCATAGTAATGTGTAGTTAGGATAAAAAAACAGAAATTAATTCTAGAGATTGTTCAGATGACTATATTTCAATGCCTTACATATCTTAATTTTGTCATGTAAATGATTCTTCCCTAATATTTTTCAAATCTGGTGTCAAGGTTATTTTTCATTTTCTTTAATTTATTATTTGGAATAACAGAAAATGAATACCCATTTCTCCTGGCAGTAAGTAAAACAGTATTTTAAATAAAAATTTTTATAAAAACATCATATTCAATTAGTAATTTTGCTATATCATTTCAACAATTAATGAGCCCACACAGGAAGGGTCAAGAAAAATCTCATCAGGTAGCATTTCACTTTGCTGCCTGCCCATTCTTCTAGATACATAAGAATGAGAAAGTAGAGTCTTAACCTCTGGTCTCAGCTACTTTCCTCCCTATCCCAAGCAGGAACACAAACATCCAGTCCCATAAAAGCCATTGAAATGCTTTAATGTCAGAGTTTGCACTCACGGCACAGCCCCAGGAAGCTATGCTTCAAAATGATGCAGCTGTTTTTTTCTGCTGCTGTTGCTGAATCAGGAAATCTCTCTACAGCATGCCCTAACAAAAGGCTCTTTTTTGTGTGTTTAAAATTAAGCTATCTCTCAGGTTTTACGTGGAGTTCATTACCATGTTGGGTGCCACTCTGTAGTAAGAAGGGTGGTGAGCTGTGTTCCACCACCTGAGAGGGCTCCTGGAGCAGCTGGCTGTGTTCCCCCCCAGCTCTGCACAGCTAGCTTATGCCCCAAAATAATTACACAGAAACTGTATTCTTTTAAATACTGCTTGGCCCATTAGTTTTAACCTCTTATTGGCTAGCTCTTACATATTGATCTAACCCATTTCTAATATTCTGTGTACCACCACAAGGTGTTAGTTTACCGGTAAGATCCTACCTGGATCTGTGTTGGGAGGGATAATCATGGCAACTGCATGACTCAGCTTTCTTTCTCCCA
>NW_026075557.1:0-1357 GCF_014885135.2 Alexandromys fortis
GTTCTATGTGTTTGATCCTCCACTTGTGAAGCTTTTGGGGGCAGCCACTAGGGGGCGGTACAAAGGTTTAACGACCTAAGCTGCCCTTCCTTTGCAGGGAGATACCTGGACTACCAGCCCCACACTCCTACGGCCCTGTACCGGCATGCCTCCCCACCCACCCACCGTGACTTTGTCTTCTCAAATCTTTCCTTTAAGTTGCCTCCTGGGTGGAGGAAGGTAACTTGCACATCACCTCGGCTGTTCATTGCCACTAACCACTCTCATGAGATGCCGCGTTGGCACCGGGACCTAGGTTTCCCACACAAACCTTTGAGGGACACATTCCCACGACAGCTTACGGGCTAGTGGAAATCTTCCTGTCTCTCTGCCCCGTCTCCTCGGCCATTAGCTCTGTGTCTACTGTCTTGCGTTGATTCCATGAGCTATACACTCAAGGTGTCCGGTGCATTTCTAGCTGGTCCATGTCAGTCCTGGGTGTGTTTTGTTTTAAAGCGGGATTTCCCTTTTTTGCAACAGGAAATGAGGAAATTATCTCATTTAATTACAATTAATTGCATACTGTGGTCAAGGGTTATACAGGAAACCGTTGTCAATCTTTTTTTTTTTTCCAAAAATTTTAACTTCAATGAGAAAAAGTGAAAATTCCGTGAGTATTTAGCTTCTTCCTTTCCAACTTGTAATAGTAGCAGCAAGCGGCACCCACGTCAAGGACACAGCCTTTGAGATGTCTCTGCCTGGCTATCCTGTGCCCAGAGAGGGGTTCCTAGCATAAACTGCCTTTTGATGATCCAGCAGCAGACTGGCCCACAGGACTCACTGATTAAGGGTAACGAGAGGTCAGTCTGGAGAGATGAGAGATAATGCATCACTGGAGAGGACGATAGGATTAAGAGCATTCTTGGTAAGGTTGTGTCTACAAAGTAATAAGCTGTCACAGCAGGGCTGATTTAACAGGGCCGAGGGGAAAGGATCGCTGGCTGGGCTACGCTGGGGCAGCTTCCATTTTTTATTCTAAGAATAAAATTTTTGGAGATAAATGTTATAATCTCCCCAGAATGAATGCTGAAAGAGTCTATGACTGAAAAAGAAATTAGTCTATAATCTTCAGTCTGAACAGTAAATACACAAAATGTGCTCAGCCGCTGAAGGCGTGTTTGATGCTTGAGTAGAGTCTTAGATACTGTCAGTCACCTTGTGTGTCTTTAGTGCGTCTTCTTAAAAGAATTGATAGGCATGTGTGTGTGTGTGTGTGTGTGTGTGAGAGAGAGAGAGAGAGAGAGAGAGAGGACACAGAGAGATGGAGAAAGAGAAAACAGAGACACATAGAGAGAGATGAGAAAAGAAAGACAGAGAC
>NW_026075558.1:0-1409 GCF_014885135.2 Alexandromys fortis
GCGTCCAAACACCGAGAAGGAGTCACCCCCAGAGACCATCTCATACACCATAGCCGATGCAAAAGCATGAGGATTTTATTAATTCTGTCATGACAGGGTCCCCCAGCATTCGGGAAGCCGAGGGACCCTGAATAGCGGGTACAGTCTACTTTTAAAGGGGCTACAGAAGCAAGGGGGTTGTTCTTTGACTATTCTGATTGGCTTATTTGAAAGGGCTATTATCAATAATTGACTGGAGAGCTGTTGCCAGATCAGATGAGGTAAGAGGTCATTTTGACCCCGTTTCCCAGGGGACCGAACCAAAGCATACGTATATGGGTAATTGTTCAGGAACTGAGTACGTGTGAGTGTAGCTGTTAGGTCTTTGGTTTCCAGGGGAGGAGGGGAAGCACTATGGCACAGAGGCTGAGAGGATTCAGAATTGTCAAAAATGGCTTCAGGATTGTCTTAAAGTCTTACAGCTGCAAACAGGAAGCAAACATGGATCTCCTGCTCCCACCAATATCCCACCTCGGGCCTGCCTTGATGATGCTGAACTAGCCTCCTTGGTTCAAATTCTCACCTCTCCTAACCTTGCGGTGGCCATTCAGGTGGAGTCTAAGCAAAGCACAGAGCTAGCTAGCACTCTCCGGCTATTGTTCGGTTCTGCACAGGCCTTCTGGGAGAGTCCTGTGGAGAACATGAAGGGAAGTCTTCTATCATGATTGCCAGAGCCTTTTCAGAAGGTTTTAAGACTGCTCAGGACTCTAGCAGCCAGGCGTACAGTCCTTTTAACCTTGGTAAAGACAAGAGTCCTCTTGTGTTGAGTTAGTAGTGAGAAAGAGACTTATCTTAGAAGGGTCCCAAGCTCTTCTCAGGTCAGAAACGTGTGATAACTCTTTATGTGACTCAACGCAAGGAAAGCCTTGCCAGGGGACAAGATCTCAGTGACAGGGCCAACACACAGTCCCACAGTTCAGGCACATTCTCCCACTGACTTCAGGGGAGTGCTTCACTATAGCAAGCTCTTAAGACACTGTGTCACACACCATGGGACACACCCATAACCTCAGCACTTCAGAGGTGCAGGGAGGAGAACCAGGAGTTTCAGGTCATAAGTTCAAGGCCAGCCTCTCTCCAAAACCCAGCACTTGGAAAAACTGAAAATTTCCTCATAAAAATAATAAACTTATTTATTGTTTTCTTTTTTTTCTTTTTTTTTTTTGGTTTTTCAGAACAGGGTTTCTTTGTGTAGCCTTGGCTGTCCTGGAACTTGCTCTGTAGAACAGGCTGCCCTCAGTTACAGAAATCCACTTTCCTCTGCACCCCAAGTGCTGAGATTAACGGAGTGTGCCACCACTGCCCGGCTGTTTTTAATTTTTAATTAATTTTATTTAATTACATATTTTTATTAGTTAAATTAAGTATAA
>NW_026075559.1:0-1366 GCF_014885135.2 Alexandromys fortis
AATATAAACAATATATATATATCTTGATTATAGGTAGAAATGTAAATGCAATATGATAAATATATCCTAAAACTGCATCAATATACAAAATATCTTAAGCTGAGGTAGAAACATGCATGCATACAATGGGACAAAATAACTTTGTATATGTGCACAAATATTGTAAACAAAAATAGGAGCATACTTAACATAACAAATATAATTAGAATTTGTATCAACATATAAATTATCATAGACAGGAATACAAAGATAATTTTACGTATGTATCAGAAATTCTTTTCAGAAATTCTTCATTATGAGACAAAGTCTCTCTAAGTTACCCAGGCTGGCTTTGAACTCAGTTTAGCCCAGGCAGTCCTTGACCTTCCATTCCTCCTTCCCTGGGGATCTATGATCTTCTGGAAGCTGGAACCATGTCTCACTTCCTCCTGCCTTCTCTGTTTGGCACAGTGCCTGACACACGGTCACTGCTCAATCCATCTCCAACCGAATAAAGAAACATATTAATTCCCAGAAAAATTAAGGTAATGGGTAGAATTTCTTCAGCTTTTAGTGCTTTTTTTCTCACTACAATTTTATTAAATCGTTGGCACATGTTATTGCTTGTCCACTGGGCAGATGACAAGGAGAATTAGCAAGCAGCAAATGAATATTAATGGAACCAGACACAGCCCACGGTGCTCAGTTTGACAGATTGGGTTTTTTTCTTTTTTTAGATGGACAGGTGTTTGGGCTTATGGTTATAGTTTTATATTGTCTGCTAGTGTCTGTAAATTTAATTAAATTTAACATTTTTAATCAATTTAAGCATAAAGGCGCTCACTATATAATGTTCTGCTAATTCATAGGCTGCAGCTTGACTTGAATCTATCAGTATTTCACAGGGCTCTGCACAGACAGTGTGACTGATCAGCCAGGCTTGTGGCAGAACTTGGGCAAGTTGGGTGGGGAGGCAGGTTTTGCTTGGAATGGGTAACCACAGGGCTAGTTGGAGCCAGTAAGATACAGAGAAAAGGACGAGAGGGGTTTGTCTGAGTGGAGGGTGAGTTCTCCACCCATGTTGCTTCCTCCCGTTGCTTGGGTCTAAAATGTGATTCTGTCGTGTTTCTGCTCATTGAGGTTTTAGGCATGTCTATCTCCCACATCTGTGTACTCTGAGGATGTGGTTAATGTCTGAAACAGTTATTATCAGATAAGAAAGAAGTGCCTTCTCTTCCCCTGCTTGGTGTGAGTCTCCCATGCCCAGCTCAGGTTATAAATCTTCTCTATTAAAAAGAGAGAAAGAGAGAGAGAAAGAAAGAAAGAAAGAAAGAAAGAAAGAAAGAAAGAAAGAAAGAAAGAAAGAAAGAGGGAAGGAAAGAAGGAA
>NW_026075560.1:0-1409 GCF_014885135.2 Alexandromys fortis
AGGCCGGCAACACTAACCCAAGGGGGCACACAAAACCCCACACTCCAGAGGTGGAAGCCGTCAGCTATGGCCAAGAGTGCCATACTCCAGAGGTGGGAGCCTTCAGCTAAGTGGCTGAGACTGCTGTATTCCAGCGCTTTACCCATGTGTCAATATGGCCCTGATGTCAGTACCGGCTACCCCAATCTGCAGTATAACTCAAAATAATCTCAGGTGTTAGCCCAGACCCCAACCAACTACAATGCCTTCAGTGGTACCAGAGCATAGAACGTCAATGCAGAGCCCGGCTCTGGTTGAATCACAGACCCAGACATGGCCCTCAGCAGTAGTTTGTGCTGAATGATACCATGGCCACAGGGGGCAGTGCAGGCCACTGAGGTTGGCTAGGTCTGGGTAGCGATGTATCCCTCATACTGCAACATAATTACAAGTGCTAGTCCAGAGACTGTGGGTTCTTGCAGTGTGACGCTTGGGCACCATGGCCTCAGGTGTTGGCCCATATCCTAGACATCTGCATAAACTCCAGTGATAATAGGAGTCATGGAATCAATGCAGACGCAGGCTGCAGTAGGGCCATGGACCCAGACATGAATTCTTGCAACTCAGACCCATTTGACACCATGGTCACTGGTGGCAGTGCAGGCCATCCAGATTATCATGGCGCCAATAGTGCCATGTCCCTCAGTCTCCCAAATGGCCCCCATGTGGGGACCCAGAACTGAGGTGTCTTTATGGCCCTGGTTTGTGACAGAGGCCATAGTCATTATCACAGACCCCAGAAGCTGTGGAATCGCGGACCCAGACATGGTCCTCGGAAGTAGCCTCACCTGAATGACACAACGGGCTTAGGTGGCAGGCTGGCCACTCAGATTGGTATCAACTGGACAGTAGGGTGGCCTGTGGGCCACAACAAGACCCCAGGTTGGGGCCCAGACCACAGCAATTCAGGATTGTTATAACTATAACTTTCCATGTGACGCTAAAAGCTGTCCTTTTGAGATCAGTGAAGAATTGTGCTCAAATTTGGATTAAGATTACATTGAACGCTGAACTGGCATACACCTTTAATTCCAGCACTTGAGAGACAGAGACAGGCAGATCTCTATGAATTTGAGATTACTCTGGACTACAGAGTAAATTCCAGGACATGCTCCAAAGCTACACAGATAAACCCTGTCACGAAAAAAGGAAGGAAGGAAGGAAGGGGAGGGGAAGGGAAGGGAAGGAGGGAGGGAAAAGGAGAGAAAGAGAGAAGGGGGAGCGAGGGAGGGAAAGAGAGAAAAAAATCTTTGCAATAGACGGAGAGCAGTGGCTCACACCTGTAATCTCAGAACTCAGCGGCTGAGACAGAATGGTTGCCCAGAATCCAAGGCCAGTCTGTAGGTGTAGTGAGTTCGAGGCCATCCAGA
>NW_026075561.1:0-1397 GCF_014885135.2 Alexandromys fortis
AAAAAAAAAAATAAAATAAAATAAAGAGTTTTCTCTCTCAGCAGCAACCTTTTCAACTTTTCAGGAGTTTCAAGTCCACCACATTTGTAGATCAGACGGCTAGTAGTGGTGGACTTGCCCACATCTATGGATGCAATGACAACAATGTTGATGTCTTTTTCCCTTTCAAATTGGTTTCAAGGTAGCAGTGGTTTGGACAATATACACATTCTGATGGAAACTACTTGTAAAACAAAACACATTTTTTTAAAAGATAAAACAAACATCCTTGTGATGCAAAAGGTTCTAAGACATTCAAGCAGTAGAATCCAAGGTTTATACCTGGCGTTTAACAGATAATACTAATATATGCACAATTCAATTACTACTCATAATCCCTAAAACAATACATATAACTCTATTAATGTACATGCACTTTGAACTGTGTGACTGACTATGATGGTGTGTCTGTTTGTGTGTACATTTATACAAACAGAAGTAGATCAAATCTATCTGACAGGCAGTCTCAGACAGCTCAGGACAACCTTGAACTCTCTATGTAGCCAATGACCTTGGATCTTCCTGCATCTACCTCTAGATTACTGAACTTGCTGATGTGTTCCACCAGGCCCAGTCTATGCATTTTCTTGTTGCTGTTTTATGTCTACTGTAATATACTTGGCACAAAACATATTTCTTAACCTGTTACTCATAACATCCCAAACTGGGAGATGTCATGAGCTACATAACATTTTCATTCAAGAATAGACTATAATACAATAGAAAAATTCATATCCCTCAAGTGCTGTCTTACCCATTAAGATGTTTTTTGCCCACTACGTTGCTAATTTTGGCAATGTTGGCATAAACAAACCTACTTATATTACTGTTAACATAAAAGTAGAGAATGCACAGTTATATATAGTACATAATATCATGTTTAAAAATGATTGTATGGGTCTACTATATCTTATATCATTTAAAACCTTAAATATTCGTACTTATTGAAACAGCTGTTACAGGATATTCCAGGAGACATTCCAGAAGAAGGTATTCTTAGGAGAGAATAAAAACTCCACACCCATTACTGTTCTAAATATCTTCCAGTATAATGAGAAATGAAGTTAGAAGCCACAATAAAGATAGGTCAGAACATAGGTAGGCAGAGTAGACAGAACAGGATGCTGGGAAGAAGGAAGGAAGAAAGAGCCGCCCACCATGAAGCTGCCAGGTCAGACATGCTGAATCTTTCCCAGTAAGCCATGAGCTCGTGGTGACATACAGATTATTAGAAATGGGTTGAATCAAGATGTGAGAGTTAGCCAATAAGAGGCTAGAACTAATGGGTCAGGAAGTGTTTAAATGAATACAACTTGTGTGTGGTTATTTCGGGCGTTAACCTAGCCAGGCACCAGGAA
>NW_026075562.1:0-1414 GCF_014885135.2 Alexandromys fortis
TTCTTCTTCTTCTTCTTCTTCTTCTTCTTCTTCTTCTTCTTCTTCTTCTTCTTCTTCTTCTTCTTCTTCTTCTTCTTCTTCTTCTTCTTCTTCTTTTCTCATATATTACATCCTAGCCACTGTTTCCCCTCCCTCCTCTCCTCCACATCCTCCCCATCACCTTCCATCTCCCCACCCCAGGTTTACTTCTCCTCTAGTTCCCTTCAGAAAACAGAAGACAATCGCATGCATGTTATGGTTGTGTAGCTGAGTGTTCTTGTGGGACTCCTAACACTAGGAGTGAGGGCTGTCTCTGACTCTTTTGACTGCTTTTGCAACCTTTTTCCTTCTGCTGAGTTGCCTTATCCAACCTCGATATGAGGGTTTGTGACTAGTCTTTCTGTAACTTGTTATAACTGTGACATCCTTCAACCTCAGGGCTTCTGTGGTTTTCAGATTTATTGATGTAAGTCATGAATATAAACTCAGAGACAGAAATTGGGGTTCATCCTGAAGACCTGAAAAGCAAAGTAGCCTACCACTGGCTCTTACCTCTTTTTCAGTCTGAAATGGTAATCCCACCTCCATGAATCTCAGAATGAGACTGAGCCTGAAAACTGTCTTCTCCCATTTTATAATTTTCTGTTGGGCTTGAATAAAAGGAGTGCATCGCTGAGATTAAAGGCATGCAGTGCCTAGTTTCTATGGTAAGTAGTGTGGCTACTGGGATTAAAGGTGTGTGCTACCACTACCTGGTATCTAAGCTTGACCAGGGAGGCTGTTTTACTCTCTGATCTTCAGGCATGCTTTATTTATGAAAATATAATTATAATGCCACTATATGTAAGTTTTAAAACATGGCCTGGCTTGAAAAGAGGAACTGTTTTAAATGTTCAGACCCCAAGTAATTAGTTGTGAAGGTCAGTGGACAACTCTAGGGAACCTTTTCTCTCCCTACACCATGTAAGTTCCGGGACTGAATCCAGGTCATCAGACTTGGCAACACCTCCTGAGTTATCTTATTGGCCCTTTGTGCTCTATAAACATATAGCTCATGGCATTTATATTGCTATCTCATGTTATTTCTGTAAACTCTATTACATTTAGGATGCACAAATTAATACTCTACAACTAAAGGTTATTTTTATTAGTAACAATTATGGGAATAATGGATTTCGTTATGGCATTTTCACACATGCATGCAAGATATTTTAATTGAGCACAACTCTACCCCCATAAACTTCTCATATCCTCTTTCTTCCTCTCACTTGTCTGCTTCTTATCCCTTAAATCCCTTTCCATTTTCAAGTCATTTATAAATGTTTCCATGTGAGAGAAGATGCAATGCTTGTTAAATTGAGGTTCATTTATTTTATTTGAAATGCCCATTTCTAGTTCCACCATCTTCCAGCAAAAGACACAGGCTTTTCTTAAT
>NW_026075563.1:0-1407 GCF_014885135.2 Alexandromys fortis
AAGAAGTAAGATACTCAGAACCACTCGTGCCTTATCCAATCCCACAACAAACAAGACATAAAAGCAAGAGAAAATGGTTCCAGAGAGGCAGTGACGGGGGGGGGGGGGGGGTGTAAAGCTGTGGCCACAAGTTGGTTCTCAAAAGGAAACTCTGTCCTTACTATTCTAAGATGTTAAATCCCCTCAGGCAGCAAGTCTTTGGCAGGCAAATAAAAATGCGGCATCCATGTTATGAGTATAACAACTTCTTTTTGCTGGGCGGTGGTGGCACACACTTATAATCTAAGCACATGGCAGACAGAGGCAGGAGTATATTTTCATCCAGTATATTTAGTCATATTTCCCCTCCCCCAACTGTTCTTAGATCCCTGCCCACATTCCTACTCACAATGTTCTCTTTCTCTCAAACAGAACAAAAGAGATGAAACAATTTTTAGAAAGCAAGAGTCAAAACACCAAAAAAAGACAAAAAAAAAATCCAACAAAGGAAAATGAAACAAAAAAAAAGTTCATTTGTATTAGCCAACTACTGCTGAACATGAAGCCCATATGGAGAGTTAATACACCTACTTACACTTCATTATCTATTGAGATAGTATCTCATTTAAGAGTAATAGAAACTGGAAAGATCTAGAAGGGAAAGAATATGATCCAAATCTATTATTTGGAAGAAACAATGGTACTTAGTGGCCAACAAAAGACAGAATTTCCCTAGCCCCGTGTGGGTGAAAGTGAGCACCAAGTCATCTTGCACATACATGTGAGCGATGATGTCACACAGCAGGAAATAGCGTGCAATTTCCTTGTCAGTTGGACACTCCAACCACAAAAAAAATCAAGCCTGACTTTCCTGAGTCTGCGAAGAACCTGCCTTCACTTACCACACTGATGCCGTTGGTCCTCATCGCTCATGTCCCCACAATCATTGTCATCGTCACAGATCCAGCTACTCGAGATGCACCTGCCATTGTCACACTGGAACTGGTTAGCCGAGCAGGTGTTCACAGTCTGGACTGAAAGGAGAAACGCTCAATGAGAAGGCTGGCGTGTCTGCTTGGCGTCTCTATGTGAAGGACATTCAAATCTGGTTTATGTCATGGGGGAGCTGACTCACACATACGTTGGGAATACACAGGGTATCACAGCTGCCAGACCTTTGAATTGTTACAGTGTTGTGGAAAGACACGAGAGTGGCTTATAGCGCAGCAATGTAAGGTGGAGTCGGGCTGCCAGTGAGCTGCACACCACAACTGAGAGACACAAAGTGTAAGATACAGGGACACCATTACTGTGAAGATGCGCAGTATACAACTTCCACGCTCAGCTTAAATAATAAGCATACTCACCTAACAGTTGTTATTATTGTCATAATTATTATCATCATTATTATATTGTATTATATTATAA
>NW_026075564.1:0-1413 GCF_014885135.2 Alexandromys fortis
TTTATGGGGCTGGAGAGATGGCTCAGTGGTTAAGAGCATTGCCTGCTCTTCCAAAGGTCCTGAGTTCAATTCCCGGCAACCACATGGTGGCTCACAACCATCTGTAGTGACATCTGGTGCCCTCTTCTGGTCAGCAGACATACAGACAGAATATTGTATACATAATAAATAAATAAATATAAAAAAAATTATTTATTTTTTATTGAACATTTCCACCTCCTTCCCTCATCCCACTTCCCTCCCCTCACCCTATTCCCTTCCCTCTCCAGTCCAAGGAGCAGTCAGAAATACATTGTTTTGTATGAATATTTGAAAGTGATCAGTATCCTCAGTCACCACGGAAATGTAAATTAAAACTGCATCAAGATCCCACCTCAACCAAGGCAGAAAGGCTAGTATGACAAAGCAAACAAGTACTGGAAGGGATGTGGAAAGAGACTCCTTCTACACTGCTGAAGGGATGTAAAGAGATGCTGCCACTACGAAAGCCAATGTGGTCTTTCCTCAAAATACTTTTCAAAATGAGGCACAAGTACCATGCAGACCAGCTATCTTATTATCGCCTATATCCAAAGTACTCAAAGTCAGCATATCAAAGAGATACTTGCACAGCAGCATGTATTACTGATTCAGAAATAAGTTAGGAAACCAGCATACATGCTCATTAATACATGAATGGATAAGATATAAACATATTTTAGATACAATTTTATTTGGGCACAAAAATGAATAAAATTATGACACCTGGAAGAATATCAATGGATTTGGAAATCATTACGTTAAGTGACTTAAGAGTGAGTTAGAAATATAAGTATTATATGTTTTCTTCATATGTAGAATCTAGTCTTAAACTTCCACAAACACATTTACATAGAACATAGAAGTAGAAAGGCATTCATGAGAGAAGAATTGAGGAGAGCAGAACAAGTAAACATAGATTATATGATAAGAATGCAGGAAGGAGGAGGACCACAGATTTCAAAAGGGTATCATATGAGAGGGTAGTTAGGGAACAAGAAAAAGAAAGAAAGAAAGAAAGAAAGAAAGAAAGAAAGAAAGAAAGAAAGAAAGAAAGAAGGAAAGAAAGAAAGAAAGGAAGGAAGAAAGAAAGGAAGAAAGAAGAAAGAAAGATGATGCATTTTATAGTAGGAAAATATGATGTAACTTATTAATTTGCATCTTAATTACACATTAATATTAATATATAAGAAAATAGTCATCTTTAAACAGATATAGAGACAATGAAGAGGTGATAGAGGAGGTTTAGGAAGAAACAGATTTTTTTGGAAAGCAACTATTCATGGGCGAAATTTATGTATTCTTATTATTTATTAATACATAAATTTAATATACCCAACTATCTATTAATAAATTAAATAGATTTAGTAAAAACAAATTTAGCTTAAGCATTAC
>NW_026075565.1:0-1303 GCF_014885135.2 Alexandromys fortis
ATTATTCAGGACAATTCCAAGATTACTATCTAAGATGGTCCTCATGCACTACACTAGCCAGAACTTGAGACAATTCCTCCACTTTCCCATTACAGAAAGAGTGGACAAGAGATAATACAGGCAATTCTCCCATGAATTGAAATTATCCTAGGTTTATTTCAGGGACCCTTATAGGTGCCATTGCTCACAAACCACAAAAAATAATTTCAAAAGCATGGTTCCCATATTCCCAAGAGTTGGGGTAAGCAGTTTGGTCATTCAATAGGTCATGATTTATATCATCATTGAGGTGGAGGTGGTAACAAGTTACTATGGGTAATGGTAAAAAATATAAACAAAGGATATAATATTCAGTTATCTTGTACTGAAAAAGGGAAGATATAGAAATTATAGGATAAATGATAGATTAATAAATTGACTTTAAATAAAAAACTACTATTTTTATTATATATTTTTCATTAGTATGCATATTTATATTAATACATATTTGTGATTATTTTATTATATTGTAGATATTTCTGATCCTATTTAACATATTTTTGTATACCCATGGAAATTCAAGTTTTTTTTTGATAAAACATAGTGTACATATACTCTTATGTAAGGTTTTCTGCCCAACAAGTCACTTTACGATGTAAAAATGAATCTCTAGTCCTCAAAATTACTATTACAAGCTATTTAAATTATTAAAATTACAAGTTAATAGTTACATATTATAATCATACTTATAGTCATGTTAGGAAGTCTTTCAAGGTGAAACAAAAAGACATTTCATTTCCATTTTTTCATGATAGGGTTCCTTTATTACTCTGGTTGTCCTGGAAATCACTTTGTAGACCAGCCTGGCCTTGAGCACACTGAGATCAACCTGCTTCTGCCACACAAGTACTAGGATTAAAGACATGCACCATCACTCCCTGGCCAAAAATAATTTTATATAAGTCATCAAACATTTCCTATTCAAAATATGGCATTTAAGATGTTACGATTATATAAGGCTTTTATGGCAAGACATGTCTGTTCCTGACAACACCAATCTACTTCAGAGAAATGATGGATATCATAGAAATGATTAAATGTTGTTAACTTTTTTTTTTAAGGCAAGTCAATCTATTTTTTTAATTTATTTATTATATATATACTTTCCAGGATACAGTGCCAGATCTCATTACAGATGGTTGTGAGCCATCATGTGGTTGCTGGGAATTGAACTCAGGACCTCTGGAAGAGCAGCCAGTGCTCTTAACCTCTGAGCCATCTCTCCAGCCCTGTAGTTAACTTTCTTGCTGGCAAGAGTTAGGCA
>NW_026075566.1:0-1408 GCF_014885135.2 Alexandromys fortis
AAGTTAGGTTTATTCCTAGGCAGTTAATTTTTGACTCATTGTGTTTGTATAATTATGTATTTTTGTGTATAGCTGTGTGTATGTGAGTGCTCTCAATGGCCAGAAGATAGCACTGGATCTCAGGGAGCTAAAGTTGGAGGAAGTTGTGAGCTTCCCAAACTTTAGTTCTCTGGAAGAGTAGCATGGTCTCTTATCAGTGGGCTATCTCACTAGTCCAATTGCCTAGATGATTTTATTTTTGTAATTGCTAAAGGAATTGTTTTATTTCTCTCTCAGTAAGCTCAGTATTTATACAGAGGAACATCTAATTTTATAGGTTTATTTGGTATTCTGCTACTGTGCCGAAAATGCTTATGAGATCTAAGACACCTTTGGATCTCTCAAGTACAGAATCTGAGAGGTAATTTGACTACTTCTGTTTTCTTTTGGCTTCTGTCTCTTATCTTACTGCTTTGACTAACATTTCAGCCCTGAATTGAATAAGAGTGAAGAAAGTGGACTTTTTACCTTCTTATTAAAAATGAAATGCTTTCAGTTTCCTCCCCTTTAGTACAATGCTGGTGACAAGGTTGACGTACATGGTCTTCATTATGTTTCTGTAGTTGATCTTTATTGCCACCATAAGTGAATTTGGGCCAGTCGAGTAGCACATTTCTAGACAGACAACTGTCAGGAAATACACCAGGGGAATGTCGGCGGCACCAGTCAATGGGCTGGGCTCCCAGAGTGAGCAGAGAGGACAAAAGGAAAAAGCAAACTGAGCAGAGCATCATCATTCTCTGTCTTATCACCACTGGCACAGTGTAAAGAGCTGTCTCAACAGCCTGCCACAAGAGCTGGAGCCACCGTCACTGCCATGCTATCCCAATATGACGGGCTGCATTCACTCCAAAGCCTGCACAAAATATGCCCTTGTCTTCTGAAGGTACTTTGGTCTGGTATTTTATCAGGAAATTGAGAAATGAAATAAGTCCAGAACCTTGGTACCAGGGTGGGAATCATTATTGTTATAAATGTGACCTTGCAGTCTGTAGGCCTTAGGAATGAGGTCACAGGAGGAATGTAAAAGAGTTCTGAGTTGTTGACTAGAGAAATCCTCGAACACTGTATGTAAAGCTTAATGGGTGGGATGTGGGAAGATGAAAATGCCAATAGAAACGTAGACAGTGAAGTCTGTGCCCCTGAAGTTCCAAGGGGGAACAAGGACTCTACTGGGAACTAGGTTAGATGCCATTTGTCTTATATCTTCTCAGAGAATCTGGCTGCATTCTGTCTATACCCTGAGGACTTGCAGGGACCTGAAATCAGAAGTGATGGACTAAGTCTGGCATAGGAAATCTCAACACATCATACTAATTCCTCTGATCAACTAATTTTTAAATCACATTTTTGTGTTGATGGGCGAGGC
>NW_026075567.1:0-1414 GCF_014885135.2 Alexandromys fortis
GATTTCTGCCTCCTCCCTGCCACCGCCTCCCATTTCCCTCCCTCTCCACCAATCAAGTCCCCCTCCCTCGTCAGCCCAAAGAGCAATCAGGGTTCCCTGCCCTTTGGGAAGACCAAGGACCACCCACCTCCACATTGGAGCATCGGACTGAAATCTCAAGGTCCAAATCAGGAGCAGAAGGAGAGAGAGCACACGAGCAAAGAACTCAGGACTGCAAAGGGTGCACCCACACACTGAGACAATGGGTATGTTCTATCGGGAACTCACCAAGGCCAGCTGGCCTGGGTCTGAAAAAGCCTGGGATAAAACCGGACTCGCTGAACATAGCGGACAATGAGGACTACTGAGAACTCAAGAACAATGACAATGGGTTTTTGATCCTACTGCACGTATTGGCTTTGTGGGAGCCTAGGCAGTTTGGATGCTCACCTTACTAGACCTGGATGGAGGTGGGTAGTCTCCACTTCTTAAAGACGCAGCACAGTGCTATGCTGATTGCCAAGTGTTCAACATGTGGGCCTTTGAAGAAGGACATTTATATACAAACTACATCTTATTGTAGTCAGTGTCAGCACCAGTGTCTACATGGGTTATTACAGCATGATTGAAAACCAAAGGTTCCAGTAGTGCTGCTCTACCTATCTATCTATCTATCTATCTATCTATCTATCTATCTATCTATCTATCTATATTAAAAAAGTCAGTTCTGGCATAAGAGAAAAATATATCTTTGCTGGCACATAATTCTAGGATTATTTTTTCTACGATGTATTGTATGTATGATTGATTATAAGGTTCAAAGCAAGGCACTTTGTGTTCATAGGTATCTAATGTTGTATTGATGAACCAATCTTTTTTTGAGAAAGGGATTCTATGTATTTCTTTGGAGTTTGTCCTGGAACTTGCTTTGTAGACCAGGCTGGCCTCGAACTCACAAAGGTCCACCTGCATCTGCCTCCCAATTGCTGGGATTAAAGGCCTGTGCCATCACCATCTATCGATGGGCTGCTGTTGGAAGTCCTAGAGCCAGTAGTCACCTTCCCACTGGGGAGTGACCTCTTACACTATTTATATTGATGTTGAGCATGTGTTCAGCCCCTTTTTCATCTGTAGGTTTCAGTTTCTGATCTCCGTTCCAGCAGAGGATTCTGATTTGTGAGTCTACCCCTAAATAAATAACCATCTATTTCTCATTTCTGAGCTAGTGTGGGATTTCTTTTAAGCATCCATCTTCAATGGGCCAATTGTTAATTGAGTTTTTATCCTCTTAAATTCCTTCCTTCATTCATCCTTAAACTTATCCCTAGCAAAATTAAATAAACCGTTCACTTTTGTTGCTTAAATTTGTGTGAAGACAATTTGTAAACTCTCTCTTCATCTTATTGTAATACATATATTACAATATATATAGTAT
>NW_026075568.1:0-1467 GCF_014885135.2 Alexandromys fortis
CTCTCTCTCTCTCTCTCTCTCTCTCTCTCTCTCTCTCTCTCTCTGTGTGTGTGTGTGTTTGTGTGTGTGTGTATTTAGGGAACAGTGTTTGGTCTAGAAGGGTCTGATTTTTCTTTTAATTCCAAGAACTAAATGATTTCATGCCAAATTTTTAAAAAGAAAAAAGAAACTTGTATAATAGGAATTACGTCTTTCTGTTTCTCAGCTCATATGTCAAAATCTTCACCCCAGGGTGAGGGCGTTAGGAAATGTGGTCTTTGGGAAAGGCTGCGCAATAGGATTGGAGCCCCTTGTGAACAAGCCCTTTCCAAAGAGGCCTGGAAGAGCCCTCAGTTGGAGGCTACTGGGAAAACAGCTGCTCCTGAGAACACCAGCCCTCAGCACACAGCAAGTCTGATGGTGCTTTGACCAGGGTTTCTTAGTTTCCAGAGGTGGTGGAAATAGATTCCTGTGGCCCATAAGCTGTTGAGTCTATATGTCCTGTTCCACCAGCTGAGAACTGGAATGGCTAAGACACTGAGCTGAACGTCTACAACCCTGGCTACGCATGTCCTGTCCTGCGGTCTCTCTCCCTGCGAGCCAGGCTCCCTTTCCTCTTGCTTCTCCCCATGACCCCATTCCACAGTTGACAAAAATCAACACATGGATCACTACAGTTCTCCCTCTAACGTGAAGTGGAGTCGTGTGGGGAATGGACCTCCCGGAGTGGTTCCAACTGCCCTTCAGTGAACCTTTCTCGTTGTCAGACAGGTTTAGTGGTGAGGTTTGATGTGAACTCAGAGATTAGTGGAGAAAACAAACACAGAGGCAAACAATGGTGATCTGTCATTAAAAAAGAAAAGCTTGATCCCCTTCTCCTCCTTTTTTTTTTTTTAAATTTGTACTGTGAGTTGGCTTTAAAAGTTTTTAAATTGTATTTTTAAACTAATTAATTGTTCATTGTTGCTGCTTAGAGACGGTCTCACCCTGCATTCCTGGCTGGCCTAGAACTCTCGGCATAGATTGGGCTGGTTCAGAAATTGCTGTAACCTTTTGACCTCTACTTTTCCTCCCGTGTGTGAGTGACAGGACAGCAGGAATGTGCCGTCGCATCTGGCTACTACTTGACGTTTTGAAGGTGCTGTTTTGTTTACATGCTCTCTGCACAGTGGCTACGTTCTATATCGTTATTAGCAGTGGTTCAGGCCTTCAAGAACAGTCAAGAAATAGTGTCTGCCTATTGATTTTTTTTGCTGTCTGTGGCGACAGAAATGGACGAGCCTGTCTGGCAGAAGTGACACTGCCCTCTGCTGGCAGAAGAGGTTCAGGGAATGTAGGCTGTGAGACAGGGGAAGACTGGAGTTGTAAGAAAGTGTCTCAGGGCTCACTGGTATTTAGGAGAGAGAGAGAGAGAGAGAGAGAGAGAGAGAGAGAGAGAGAGAGAGAGAGAGAGAGAGAGAGAGAGAGAGAGAGAGAGAGAGAGAGAGA
>NW_026075569.1:0-1410 GCF_014885135.2 Alexandromys fortis
ACAAGAGCTAGTTCCAGGACAGGAACCAAAAAGCTATGGAGAAACCCTGTCTCGAAAAATAAAAAAAAAAAAAAAAAAAAACCACAAAAGCACTAACACACATGCTAACTATGTGTTTGGGTCCTCCTTGCAAACCACACCCTTACCTGCAATAAGCATTTGATCCGTTCTCCAGGGGTCATGATTCCTGTGGTGAACACACCAGACAGCATCCCAGCTGCAAACAGCTGCGGGTAGCTGCATTGAGAACAAAACCAGAAGCAACCATCTGTAGTTACCCACCAAGGACTGAGGCAATCAAAGAAGAGAAAATGGTTTTATCAGGAAAAGTAAATACATGGCTGGGGAGGAGCATGGCCACAAGTAAATCAGATTTTATACAAAGTTCAGATTCTGGGTAAATTCTGATGTCAAATTTACCAGAGCAAGGGTACCAATGTCAAGAAGAGAAAACCCTCATTAAAAAAAAAAAAAAAGAAGAAGAAGAGAAAACCCTTGAAGCCCACACACAATAGGCGTACACTCAGAATCCCCTCTTCCCTGAGAAAAGCTTTATAGTGAGATATGGTTTCCACTCATGAGCCTGTTGTGTTCAGTAACTATGGACAAATTACCAGGGCTCTGTGAGCCTTGATTTCCTAACTGTAAGTGACTGGGTTGCTGTGAAGCAAGGAGAGCTTCTAACCCGAGATCTAACCTCATTGAACTCCCATTTCCCTCCTATATCACATATCCCGGGCCACCAAGGGCCTAGAACACTAAGTCACGACTCGAGCAGAAAAGCTTCGAGGTCAAGGAGAGTGGCTGTGGCCACCCCACAGGCTGAGGGGGAGCCAGGGGTTCCAATTTCATTTCTACTACAGGGTGTTTGGTCAAACACCCTGACCAAAGCAACCTAAGGAGAATAGGGTTTGTCTTAGAATCCCAGGTTACAACCCATCATTTGGGGGCAGTAAGGCAGGAAGTCAAGAGGCTAGCTTTATCACATTTACAGTCAAGAGCAGAAGGGAACAAATGCACTCATGCTGCCCGCTGTTAGCTGCTCTAGTTTCCTGGCTTATATAGTTCAGAGCTCTGCCTAGGGAATGGTGCCACTCACAATGGGCTAAATCTTCCTACATTAGTTAACAATAAAGACATGCCCACATACCAACCTGATAAAGATAATTATTACAACTGGAACTCTCTTCACAAGTAACTGAGTTGTGGCAAAATCACATTTTTTTAAAAAATATTTATTTATTTATTATGCATACAATAGTCTGTCTGTGTGTATGTCTGCAGGCCAGGAGAAGGCACCAGACCTCATTACAGATGGTTGTGAGCCACCATGTGGCTGCCGGGAATTGAACTCAGGACCTTTGGAAGAGCAGGCAATGCTCTTAACCTCTGAGCCATCTCTCCAGCCCC
>NW_026075570.1:0-1407 GCF_014885135.2 Alexandromys fortis
TAAAAAAAAAGATTTTTTTAAACACTGCCTGGCCCATTATTTCTAGCCTCTTACTGGCTAACTCTCACATATTAGTTTAACCCATCTCCAATAATGTGCATCGCCACTTGACTGTGGCCTACCTGCATGAGTCTAACCAGCATCCGTCTTGGGCAGGAGAATCATGGCGTCTGCTACACTGCCCTTCTTCCTAGAATTCTGTTCTGTCTTCTGCCTACCGGAGTTCCGCCCTATCAACTAGGCCAAGGCAGTTTCTTTAATACCAATGAAAGCAACACAAATACAGAAGGGCCCATACACCAGTGATAACCAGTGAAGAGTGCAGACTCTGTTTAAACACAGAGCATTACTCTGTGTTGGAGTAATGCTCTTCTGTCACAAGTTGTTTTATGACTAGGATTTAAATGTGTAAGAGACTTAGGAGACATATGTGCCTCTTGAGAGTATTTTGCCACAATATTTAAAGATGAGTATTTCTAAAATAAAATTAAGCAGTAAATCAACTTAAACACATGATGTAACTGAACAGTTGTTTTCACCAGTGGGTCAGTTAAGAATCAGACTTACTTTACCAGTGTAGAATTAAATAAAAAAAAATTACTCATGAAATGATTGTTTGGGTCATCGAAGAATCAGAACTCCATGTAGCTAACATAATTATGGTTTACTTTAAATCCTGGATACATTTTATTTCATGAAGATGGAGGCAGTAACATCATGGGTAACCTTGAAGTGACCCAAATGGGCCTGGGATTACAGCTTGAAAGACATGTGCCTACTGACATTGATTTTGAAAATTTTCAAAATTTACAGAAAAGAGCTGGGTGGTGGTGGCACACGCCTTTAATCCTACCCCTCCCCTCGAGAGGCAGAAGCAGGCAGATCGTGTGAGTTTGAGGACAGCCTGGTTTATAAGAGTTAGTTCCAGGACAGGCACCATAGCTACACAGAGAGACCCTGTCTCAGAAAAACAAAAACACCAACAAAAAAAGATTTACAGAAAAGAATTGCTTTAACCACAAATTTTTTATTTTATGAGTCAAGATCAATTTCAAGAAGCTCGTGAAGGTGGAAATTAGTCAGTGTAAAGAAAGGTTCTTAGTGTGTATACTTAGGGGGTTGAATTTTTCCATAGTTGGAACTTGTCATTTTGTTCCTTGTTACTAGATTACTATCAAATGAAATCTTTGCTCTGAAACAAATTTTATTCTTGGGTTTTAATAATCATTTTCATGTTCAATTTATTCTGTACATTCTGCAGTTAATGTTTTTATTGGTGACAATATAAACTTTGATTTGCTGTGAATAATAGTTTATAATTATAATTATGTAATTATAATTTAAATTTAAAAGCTAGGCATGGAAAAAAGGAAAAATATAAGAAGACGAAGAATTTTCTCACACATA
>NW_026075571.1:0-1371 GCF_014885135.2 Alexandromys fortis
TTTTTAATTAGTCATCTTTCAAGCCTTGTTCTTTTTCCTCAGGACGCACTCGGGAGTCTTTTGTGATTCCATATGAGAGTTTAAGAACCTTGTTTTCTTGTGAACAATGAGATGGAGATGTTGACTGTGATTATCTTGACCATGTAAATATATTCGACAGAATGGTCATCTTTTATACTACCAATCCATAATCATGAAATGTCTTTCAATTTTCTAATGCACATCTCATTATTCAGAAAATTTATGTTTTTATTGTAGAGATCTTGAACTTTAATTAGTTTTATTCCTAGGTGCTTTATTTTCCTTGGTGCTATTTTAAATGAGGGTATCCATGATCTCTTTCTCTGCATTTGCTGATTTTGTATCAAAAAGGTATTTTATTTTCAAATTGATATAATATCCAACTACATGCTAAAATTGTTGACTACCTGTAGAGTTTTTGTGAGAGAATATTTCGGATCATGTAGGTATGATATCATGTAGGTGGTCTTGCTTCCTTACTTCCTGGTCTTCTTTGACTGGAATACTTTTGTTAATCTTTCCATTCTAATGTGGTAACTATCTTTAATGCTAAGATATATTTCTTATAGACGACAGATTTTGGTTCTTGATCCTCTCAACCAGTCTTGATTTGGGAATTGAATCAAGAATATTTAAATGCATTATTAAAAGATATGTGTTGATTACAGTCATTATGCTGTTGATTTTTTGTTGGCGGTGACTTTTTGTATTGTTTTGTTTTGTTTTTGTTATTTTGAGAAAAGGTGTCTCTGTAGCTTTGGAGTCTGTCCTGGAACTAGCTCTTGTAGACCAGGCTAGCCTTGAACTCATAGAGGTTCTCCTGTCTCTGTCTCTTGAGTGCTGAGATTAATGGTATGTGCCACTTCTGCACAGCTGTTGCTGAATTTTTTAGTAGTATTGTTTTTGTTCTCAGTAGTATTTGTGTATCAATAATTATAGCCTTATTTGATTATTTTTAATAGTCTCATGGCTAATTTTTTCCTCTCTTCTATCTGAAATATTAGTATTGCATTTTCTTTTGGTTTGATTTGTTATTTGTTGGGATATAATTTTTAGACTCGTTATATCATGGAAAGCATTTATTTCTCAATTGTCTATGGCAGATAAGCTTTTTTCTTATATATTGAAAATATATTTTCATACTCTACATTTTGACCTTGCTTCCTTCTTCCCCAGGTCTTATTAGTTCCTCCCACCTCTCTACCTCCCATAGTCACCCTTCCTTTTTTAGAAAAGAAACTCACCACTTTATGCCTTCTTTTTTCCTAAGTAGAAAATTAAGTCAAGCAAAAACAAAGTAAATATGAAAGAAAAAGTAACAGGCATATGTAATACACAACACACACACAC
>NW_026075572.1:0-1408 GCF_014885135.2 Alexandromys fortis
CACCTTGGGGTGCTTACACAGATGATTAGAAATGGGCTAGTCCAGGTGCGAGAATTAGCCTGTAAGGGATAGAGTTCATGGGCCAAGCAGTTCTTAAATGAATACAGTTTGTGTGTTGTTGTTTCGGGCATGAGCTAGCCAAGCAGCCGGGGTGTTGGGGACGCAGCCCCACCGCTCCCTATTTCAACAATAAGCCTTGCCTTAAGAGATTAAAATAGAAAGGAAAAACTAAACACTAAGTAAGGAAAAATAAATAACCAGAATTTAAAATTGCTGAAATGAGTAACAAATGAATCAACATAGCCAATGAAACTAAACCTAGTTTTTAAGAAAAAAAAGATCATTAAAATCAATGAACCTCTAACTAACATAGGAATGTGTAAGACTGAAGGAACAAATTACTAAGCTAAAAATCAGGATTAATAGCCACCAGCCCACACCTACAAATTTGGAAAAATGGATAAAATGGATTATTCCTGAAAAAGGCAAAATCTCCTTGAAACTCCAATTTGAATGTATCTGTTCATATTAACCATATAATGCATCAATAAATAATATTAAGGAAAAGATAAAAATAACCTTCAATGGTTATAACACTCTTCTTAACACTGAATCCTAATATATTACCAGTTCTTGTATAGATGCTCCTGAAGCAGAAGCAAAGGAACTCTATCGGCATTTTGTGATTATTATTTCTTAATGCTCATATAAAGCAATGCTGAGAATGAAAAACCATCATTATTTAAATCATCAGATGCAAGGTTGCTTAGAAAAAAAATTGCAAATTAAATATATAATTAATTCAAAAGAAAATGATGTGCACCTGATAAGCAAAGTAGAATAGCTTTTCAAAACCAGCTAATATAGCTTTTTATGCCATTTGAAGAAAAGGAGTTTTAGTATCACATGAGAATATTAGTAGATGAACAACAACTAAAAGGATTTGACAACATCAAACACTGAAACATAATAAAATGTATGATTAAATTTTGTGAGAGAAACAGGACACACAGCACTGACCATTGACCCCGGGGTAAAGTAAGAACTTGGCTAGAGCAAAAGGCATTGGTGCAGGTTGCATGGTATAGTTGCATCACCATAACCAGATGAAAACAGTGATGCAGGAGGCATAGTATATCTGCACCACTGTAACCAGACAGAAATAGTGTGATATGTTATATGTGGAGGAGCAGAAAAGATTTTGTAATGTGCTTTTTAATGTGGCCCTGAAACAGAACTATTGTAAATTGTATTAATTTTTCAAATTGTGAATAAAACAACTTCTTTTTTTGTTCCATCAAGAGGATGAATCAGGGCTGGAGAGATGGCTCAGTGGTTAAGAGCATTGCCTGCTCTTCCAAAGGTCCAGAGTTCAATTCCCAGCAACCACATGGTGGCTCACAACCAT
>NW_026075573.1:0-1352 GCF_014885135.2 Alexandromys fortis
GCCAGACAGTGGTAGCACATGCCTTTATTCCCAGAATTCAGGAGGCAGAGGCAGGTGGATCTCAGTGAGTTTGTAACCAGCCTGGTCAACAGAGAGAGTTCCAGGACAGCCAAGGCTACACAGTGAAACCCTGTCAAGAAGAAGAAGAAGGAGAAGAAGGAGAAGGAGAAGAAGAAGGAGAAGAAGAAGAAGCAGAAGGAGAAGAAGAAGGAGGAGGAGAAGAAGGAGAAGGAGAAGGAGAAGAAGAAATAAATAAAATAAACTTCAAAGGAAAAAGAAAGAAAAGACCACAAACTCAACCTACAGCGAGAGTCAGAGACAGGAGGATCTCTGTGAGTTCAAAGCCTGACTGTTCTATAAAGAGTTCCAGAACAGTCAGAGCTACAACAGTGAAACCCTGTCTTGAAAAACAAAAAAACAAACAAACAAACAAAAAAAAACCCATATCCCCACTAAAAAAATAAATAGAAAGCGTGCAAGAGCTAAGATTCAGGTTGACAGGAAAGACCTGCAGCAAAGTACCAGACTGCAACTTGGAGATATGACAGTGTGTCCCTTAGTCAGGACTAACCAAGAGCAAGCACACATGCCACAAACACTAACATCAACGTTTACTGATGCCAACTGCAGAGCAGATCTTAGCTCCAAATATATTTTTAAAAAGTCCCTCAGATACATACCATATATATGGCTGCCATGTCCCAGAAAGTACACCTTGCAGCTTTGAAAGCAACAAAGAAGCAAGGAGGATAAACTCCAGAAAGACCCAGGCTGACTGCAAGCTTCCTAAGTGTGTGACATGGTACATTAGTTAACCCTCATGAACCTCCTGACTGTGAAATGGAGACACTGAGCACCAGTCAGAGGCATGTGTGGTGATGGAATGAGAGGAGCCAGGGCAGGCAGGCAGGCGGGCGTGTGTGTGTGCTTGCTGGGACTCGAACCCTCCTGCAAGCAGTTCTGTTTTCTTGTTGCACATGTTTAAGTCAGGCTAATTTCATGGTGATGTCCTCAGAAGGTACTTACTTCCGTCACGCTGGCTACAACTCCATCTAAGAATTTGAGAACAGGCTCCTCAACAATCTTCTTCACCTGTTAGAGAGACAAAAATCACATGATTACACAAGGAGACAGGGATGCTAGCTTCTCCTACCTCATAACAAATGCATTGCTAGACAAAACCCATAAGGCTGAGGTGGAGCTCAATGGTAAGGAACATGCTTAGCATGCCCAAGATGTTGGATTCAATCCTCAAAATTCTTTTTTTTTTTTTTTTTTTTTTTTTTGTTTTTCGAGACAGGGTTTCTCTGTGGCTTTGAAGAGCCTGTCCTGGAATTAGCTCTTGGAGACCA
>NW_026075574.1:0-1412 GCF_014885135.2 Alexandromys fortis
TTTTTCGAGACAGGGTTTCTCTGTGGCTTTGGAGCCTGTCCTGGAACTAGCTCTTGTAGACCAGGCTGGTCTCGAACTCACAGAGATCCGCCTGTGACTGTGGACTCTTGTAAAATCAAAAAATAAATTAAATACTTTCTTACTTCAAGGGGAAAGAACCAGGGCACGGTCACAATTGAATCAAAGCAAAACCAAACTCCAACAGTGTAAATAATTCAATGTGCAGTGCCTGCGATTCACTCACGCTCTTCTGTGTTCTTCCAGGAGCTTGGGTCACTTCTCCAGCTCTGCCTTCTGTAGCACGCAGCACTTGTCTTCTAGGCTCCAGCTGACTCCACTCCACTGCTGCTGCTTTCCTTAGTGGTCCTCCCATCTCCAAGTTGCTGGGTCCCTTGCTGCAACTGGGCTACACTTTCACCAATAGCCTCTCCTGGGCTCTTTTCATGGTGCCAAGCCTCAACTTCTCTGCATGATCCCATCAGTCCTGGGTGTCAACTGCCACTGAGGCTGCACCTTCAATGGCCTCTCCTGGCCTCTCACAGTGCCAAGCCTTGGCTGCTTCCACAACCCCTTCATGCCTTCAAAACCAGTACCACTTGGGTGATGCTTACATTACCCCCTTCAACTGTTAGCACAAGGTATAACCTTGACCACCTCTGGAACACAGTCCCTGTCTGCTGACTCTGAAGAAACACTTCCCACACCACGAATTTCTCAGCTTCAGCTGACCAGCCTTGAGTATCCCTGCAAAGGCCTCACTTTAATAGTTCTGGTATCTTGTTAAACACAGCTGATTCCTCAGCCCCTGCTAACCGGGACCATAGACTCTTAATTCAAAATAACAAATGGCCCCAATAAAGTCTTTAAACTTCCCTCTGAACAGTCAGGGCTACATGGAGAAACCATGTCTCAAAAACAACAGCAACAACAGAATTTCTTGCTGAAACTTTACAAACTTGCCTCTATCTCTGCATTGCTCTCAACACAACATTCTTACTCCTACAGAACAGCTCAATAAGCTCCGAACAGTCAATGGCTTTTCTTGCCCCAAGTTCCAAAGTTCTTCTACAATCCTCCCCAAAACAACATGGTCATATTTGTCACAACAATATACCATTCCTGGTACCAATTTTTGTCCAAGTTATGGTTACCATTGTTGTGATGAAACACCATGACCAAAAGCAACTTGGGGAGGAGAGAGTTTATTTCACATTTTGCTCACAGTTCTCAAAAACAGTTCTTCATCAACAGCAGTGAGGGCAGGAACTCACACAGGGCGGGAACCTAGAGGCAGGAGCTGAAGCAGAGACCATGGAGGAGTGCTGCTTACCGGCTTGCTCCTTGTGACTTGCTCAGTCTGCTTTCTTTCTTTTTTTTTTTTTTTGGTTTTTCAAGACAGGGTTAACTGTGGC
>NW_026075575.1:0-1372 GCF_014885135.2 Alexandromys fortis
CAGTAGGATCAAAAACCCATTGCCATTGTTCTTGAGGTCTCAGTAGTCCTCATTGTCCACTATGTTCAGCGAGACCGGTTTTAACCCGGGCTTTTTCAGACCCAGGCTCTTTTTAAAGAGACCATCTTAATGGTAGATTTGAAGAACCCCCCCACAAAGTGTCAGGAAGTAGATCCTTATGTGGAAGCCCATATTTCTGGAAGAGATTGCAAACTGTTCATTTTTTAAAGACTTTTTAAGGACAGGCATGATAGATTACTAATAATTTCCCCAAATACTTTTTCAGTATTAACATTTATTATAAAATATCTCTCTAAAACGAGTCTCATCTAAGCCCTAGATCAGTGGTTCTCAACCTGTGGGTCATGACTTTGTGGGGGGGCAAATGACCCTCTCACAGGGGTCTTCTAAGACTATGCAAAAACACAGATATTTAGTTATAATTCATAACTAGCAAAATTACAGTTATGAAGCAGCGATGAAAGTAATTGTATAGTTGGGGGTCACCACAACTTAAGGAACTGTATTAAGGGGTCACAGCACTAGGAAGGTTAAGAGCCATTGCCATGGACTCCTCAACATTAGAAAAATGACCTCACATAATAAAGGGCACTTCCAAGCCTTCTGTTTTTTCCACCCCATGTCTCTTTATATAAGCATTACATTATTATGGTATATTACTGGCATTCATTTAATTTTGATAAACAAAATTGTGTTGAAGAGTAAGGGCATTTATCTTTGAAGAAAGATGAGCCTGCTTAATCTGTACAAGAAAGATTTAATAGAAGGCATCCAGCTCCCTGGAAGGAAGTATCTCTGACCCAGATTGGACAGTAGAAGTTGTATTAATTTGTTCGACTCTTTCAAGTAAAGCTCATGTTAGTGATTTTTGTAGATTCACTGTGTACAAATTGTGTACAATCAATGTGTGGTACAATACCTTTGGGTCTGAGGAATTGTCTGACTTTTCCCCAGATTTCAGCATACATGACGCCTGAGGCTTAAACCTTCTTATTTGAAAGTCATTTTAAATCGACATATGAAATTCATGTATTTATTTTATACAAAGTGGTATATGGAAATATTTTGCAATTACTAAGTAGAAATAAGATAGGAATTATCATTTTCAAATTTTTTGTTGGAAGAAAACTTACAATGTATTATGTCAATAATCCTGAAGTATTGTGTAGATTTCTCATTGGTTCCATTTATTTGTCTAAATTTCCATTGTTTCCACTGTAGTATTTGCTTCCCTCCCAGCAGTGCAGAGAGGTCCTGGTAGCTCCACTGGCCACATCTTCTCCAACACTCTATCTTTCATTTGTTTGATGATAGCCACTCTAATGGGTGTATGATGACATATATATACATA
>NW_026075576.1:0-1406 GCF_014885135.2 Alexandromys fortis
ATCCCCCAGTGATGGAGTGACAAGTGGGTTGGGAGCCACATGACCTGGATGGAGTAAGAGCAGCCCATGTTCTTAACTATCTCTCCAGTCTCTCCTAGGTGACAGATTAGCCATCACTGCTCCCCGGGTAACAGCCATTACCTGACTACATCTCCTTGAACGCCATCTCACACTTGCCCTGCCCCAGATGCTTTTTTCCATCTATGCTGTATCCTTTAGTTAATACCCAAGACTCCTCAGGGTCTCAAAAATGTAACATAACTCAAAAGTCCAAGTTTAAGTTCTCCTTTGAGTCACAAGGCAAACTATGTGTTCTGTCCCTGTAAAACCATAAAGCAAGTTATGCATTTGCAATATACAATGATACTTGTGAGTAAACAAAATTTAAGTAAAGCCCCAATGAGATAAAAATATATGAGGAAGTATTCCAGTGTCTTTTTCTCAGAGTTTCAAGTGAGTTGTTGTGGGTGACCTGAATCTATACACTGCACTTCGGATAATACTGGTCTGCAAGATGGAAGCTCATTAGAGATTAATAGAGAAGGACAGATTATATTTCCTTCATTATCCATGAAAAGGAATGATTGCAAAACTTTTCTCTTATAGTTTAAAGACTAAATAGAAGCCATCACCCATGTTCTTAACTTTTAAAAATGAATGCATTTATATGCGTCTATGCACATGTGCAGGTGGGCACCCTTGGAGGCCAGAAGAGGGTGTTAGATTCCCTGGAGCTGGAGTGACAAGAGGATGGGAACTGCCCAGAGGAAGTGCTGAGATTCATACTCCAGTCTGTAGACTGTCATATGTCCTTCTGATGGTGTCCTTTGCCTTAGAGAAGTTTTCAGTTTAATCAGTTCCCATTTATTAATTGCCAATCTTAGTGCCTGCACTTAGGGTATTCTGATCAGGAAGATATTTCCTGTGCCAATACGTCCCACTCTCTCTTCTATCAGGTTCTGTGTATTTGGTTTTATGTTGAGATCATTGATCAACTCGGACTGAGTTTTGTGCAGCATGATAGCTATGGATCTATCTGCATTCTACATGCTGACATCCAGGTATTGAACTGTTTTACTCATTTCCTTCCACTGTGTTTTCATACATTTTAAAGGGATTTATTGGTTTCATCTTTAAGAACCCCTATGACATTCATAAAGGCTATTTTAAAATCTTTTTCTTGTGTTTCGGCTATGTTGCGGTTCTCAGGACCTACCATGGTGAGGTTGCTGGGCTCCAGTGAAGACATATTGTACTGGATGTTATTGACTGTGTTTTCTACACTAATGTCTAGGCATCCGGGTTTGGGATGATTGCAATTCTAGGTGCAGATATCTGATCTTGCCGTTGTTGTGAGGGTGTTTTGTTCCTTGGTTTCTGTTGCTTTTTCTGCTTCTTAGGAGTAT
>NW_026075577.1:0-1407 GCF_014885135.2 Alexandromys fortis
AATGCATGGTTTTATCCTTTGTTTTTAAACAGTTCTCTTTTTCTTTATCTTTTTTTTACATTTACTTATTTAGTCTGTGTGTGTGTGTGTGTGTGAGTGTGTGTATGTAAGTTACTATGTATCTTACACAGGATCCTCTGAGGGGTGTGTGTAAGTTATTATGTATTTTTCACCAAGAATCAGAATCCTATGAAGTGTGTGTGTGTGTGTGTGTGTGTGTGTGTGTGTGCGTGTATGTGTGTGTGTGTGAAATTTACTATGTAATTTTCATTAGGAGTATGTGGTTGATTTTATGGTCAGAGAACAACTTGTGGAAGTCTGTTCTCTCTCTTGTTTGTTTTTGGCTTTTTGGTTTTTCAAAACAGAATTTCTCTGTAATTTTGGATCCTGTCCTGGAACTCACTCTGTAGACAGGTTTGCCTCAAACTCACAGAGATCTGCCTGTCTCTGCCTCCTGAGTTAGGATTAAAGATCTGCGCCACCATCACCTTTTCTTCCCCTGTTCTCTCTTTCTATCACATGGGTCCCAGAGATCAAAATCAGGGCAACATGCTGGACAAAATCACCTTTACCTTCTGAGCCATCCTGTTGGCCTTCAAATATAGTTTCTAGTGATCGTTTACTATTGTCTTTATGAAAACATCAATGTCAGTAAAAAATGATGCTCAATCACAGTAGTAAAACGCTACACACATTTCTCAGAATAAAGCAGAAAGCATGTTGTTTTTAGCTGGTAACTTGACTGGATTTAGAAACACATTGTGAGTGTTTGCGAGGGCATTTCCAGAGACAGTGTCTAACTGAAGAGGGAAGACAGACTTTTAATGAAGACAGCACCATCTATGGACTTAGGTCGTTAGCTGAATAAAAAGGGGGAAAAAAAAAAAACCAGCAGAGCTCTGGCATTTCCATGTCTGCTTCCTGCTCGGCAGAGATGTGAGCCAGCAGCCTGCTGTTGCTACAGACAGGAGTGGTCCTGGAGCAGCGCCTTCCCTGCTGTGATTGGCTCTGTCAAGTCCAGAGGAACTTCTCATCTATTGGCCAGGTATTCTGTTCACAGCTACGGCAAAGTGGCGAACACACAAGCCGTTAGCATATGTTAAACTAATTAATTTTGAAACCAAACATAAGCACTATTACGGCAAAGGTAAATTCTCTTACCCTTTGCCACAAATTCTTCAAGAACATACACAGAAATTCCAACTTGATTGTAAATTGCAAAAAAAAAAAAAAAAAAAAAAAAAAGTGAATAAAATGTGTATTGAATATCGGAAGGACCAGGCACCATCTTTGGCACTGGAAACACATCTGCTCAAAGTTGAATACCTAGGAGATGTGAGGGTCGGGGCAATTCTAGAAAAGCAGACAAAGGGAGGACACTGTGCCAGCAGGTGGTATTCTATAACT
>NW_026075578.1:0-1407 GCF_014885135.2 Alexandromys fortis
GTTGTGAGCCACCATGTGGTTGCCGGGAATTGAACTCAGAACCTTTGGAAGAGCAGGCAATGCTCTTAACCACTGAGCCATCTCTCCAGCCCCCTTGCTTTTTTTTTTTTTTTTAACCAAGTGTTTTCCCCTTGACATTGGCATAACTAGTACTACTCAAATTTTGTTCAACTTTACAGAATATCTTTTGGCCCACTATAAATTTTTCAGTGTTTGTATAGTTCTTGTTTTGAATATGTTTATCCACAGACCACGATGTTGTACTTTATGAACTAATTAAGCCCTTTCAAAATTTAGTGCTCGAGTATATGTACAGTTGATTTTATTCCTATAGTTTACCATGCTATTTATTTTAATTTATGATTATTTTTACTTCTCTCTTTTTGTTAATTTTATTTGATAGCTATTATCATTAGCATCAAAGTTTTTCTGAGTTTCATTTTATTAAAATTTCTCTTTTATTCCCCAGGTATTCAAATTCATATGTTCACCTTCTCATAATTTATTTGAAAAAAAAAAGCAGCATCATTTCTTTTCTTAATAATCACTAGACTTAATTAAACATCATTTTGCAGTATATCCCACTGGGGAAGACAATGACAAGCTATTGAATAGGAGAAAATATTTGAAAGTCATGAATAGGTTAGGAACTTATATTTCGTATATAAAGAACACTCATAACTTACTAATAATATACTCCCCTAAAAGTAAGCAAAAGTTTTAAATAGCTATTTCTCCAGAGAGGAAATGCTGAGTAAGCACATAAAAAGGTGCAACAGTGCATAACTACATAAATCATAAATAAAGTGAAGGAAATCAGAAGCGCACGGATATGATAGTTAATAGGCATCAAGTATTCTATACTTACAAATAAAGCAGATAATAGCAAATTTGGGTGAAGATGTGATATACAGAGTTTCCCATTTTTCTGCCTTTTGTGGTGAGGGTAGGCACTGAACCCATGACCATATGAATAGTACGCATCCATCCTCTGTCACCAACATACACCCCAGCTCTATGATATGTATATATGTACATCAAATTGCGGGTTTTACTTATCACTGTTTCTCCTACCATGCCATATGATCTCTAGAATACTGGCTCTCCAAAGCATGTTTACTGGAGCTCAGTCATTACCATCCAGAAACGGAACTGCACCTAGTAACTACTCAGAAATTTATGGAGAAAAAAACATATCCAATGTCACATCTAACAATCCCATCATAAGGTAACTGTGTGTACCATGGCATGTAGCTACCGTTTTATAATTATTCATTCAAAATTATGGTGTCTGAATCCACAGAACCAAAAGCCACTGATGGAGGAAGGTCATTGGCTAATAAAGAAACTGGCTTGGCCCATTTTATTGGTTAGAACATAGGTGGGTGGAGTAAACAGAAGAGAATG